>NC_025693.1:32323366-32401827 GCF_000633955.1 Camelina sativa
GGTCGTGAAGACGATGACGATCTAACTCTGTATCATCATAATCTACAGGAAGCACCTTCCCCATTATACTTGAAAGATCTTTACTGCAAGAGTAAAGACAACACGAGTTCAATTCATCAAGGGGACCATGATACCATTGACTTGAAACAAAAACTTATGGTACAGATTTTTCATTAACTATTAGACTAGTGTAAACTCTTTTCATTCACTGGTTGTGACTTGTGACTGCCCTTGGCTTGATTGATTCAGGTTAATAGTATGAAGGGGCATATACATGTGATGAGATTGGTTGATTTCAGTGAACTTGGTGAAAGTGCAAACTGCGAAATATGCAATACGAAAATACTTGGTAGCCCATGTAAATGCGAGACATGCAGCTTCCAGGCTCATCATTTCTGCGCAGAGCTAGGGAGACCATTACAACATCGAGTTCATAAGCACCCTTTGACACTCTTGCCAAAGGCCCCTGCAGGTGCAGGTGTTACTATGAATTGTAACATTTGCACAAAAGGAATACAAGGGTTCAATCTCTTTTGTCGCCTATGCAATTTTGTCATCCATACCAACTGCATATTTAGAGGTAAACATTTATTTACAGAGTTACAAAGGGGGCAAAAAATCATAGGAAGCTGGGAAGGGACTAAATGCATTCAGCAAAAGCATTATTTGGATCAAATTATGGTTTCAAAGTCATATCCGATGCCTTGTGCTATCTGTGAAGATAAGGTGTGTGGGAAAGACAAGACCATGCAAATGGCGTCGCTTGATCTTTCAACATTTGACGAGCGTCTCATCATTCAAAACTCACTTGTTTCATGTACCAAGTGTGAAGATGTATACCATCCTCTGTGTGTTGAAGTTGAAAGGCAAAAAAGATTCTATCCTCCAATACACCCTGATCACGACCTTCGAGTTTCATTTGTTAGTGGTTCCAAGTGCAGAGTCTGCAAGCTGAATATTAAAAAGTATGGCTATAGTTGTTCCACCTGCGAAATCAGTTTCCATATTAAATGCATCAAAGCGGTGAGATCCTCAGCAAATAGCAAGCCTAAGCCTCACAGTCACTATTTCTATCACTTTTGGATTGATGAATCGACGATCACTCGAAACTGCCGTGTGTGCGCTAAACCTTGTGGTGTGTCGTTCTACGGATGTATTAGTTGTGACTTCAACGTCCATGCAGAGTGTATTGGGTTTCCATCAAATGTGAAGAATCAAAAACATCAGCATACTCTCATGGTAGAACAGCATCGTCGTTTCGGGGGGCTGCGTGCCTGCGTTCTCTGTGGAGAAAGTATTGGGACTAGGAGAGTATCAGGAAGTAAATACTGCAATGTGCATTATTCATGCAATCACTGTACGGACGTGTTTCACCTCAAATGCATAATGTCTTCTACGGTAATAATTTTTAATTAGTCAGAACTTTAACCATTGTCTTTTTCGGTTTTATGTTCAACTTTCAAAACATATGTTTTCTTCCGTGTCATACAGGATGACCGTGAAGCTGCAACAGAAGAAGATCAACTTAGAGACATCTATCTTATGTACCTTGAGCGTCATCTCTTGGAGGTGTTAGAAAGTGAGTCTTAGTTTGGTAACGCAACTTCTATTATTCTCAAGTTATGCGTATCAACTTCTTCTCATTTTATTCTTATCTTTGTTTCAACAGATGAAGGAAGCCATTATTGGTAATTTGGTATTAATTAGTTTTGTACCCTTCCCCGTGTGAACTAAGGAAGGCTACTTCTCTTCTCTTCTCTTCTCTTCTCTGAGGTTATGTCTTTGTTTGATTTGTGTTTACTTCTTTTCAGAGTGCCAAGTTTGTTTGATTTGTGTTCACTTTTTTTCAGAGTGCCAAGTTTGATGCTGGTGTGCCTGTAGCACTGTTTCAAAAACGTTTGTATTTTTAACACGAATTTCTTACCATCTTCTTCATATCTCAATATTGGATTCGATGATATTCTTAACGACACATGAATTTACAAGAAAAAAAGTGCAAAATTAGTTTAATTTTTCTTGCGAGTCTGGTACCTTGATGATGCTGATATTTGAATGTAGTCTAGAACCTTGTGGAATCCCCAATGGCGCATTTTCACAAGAACAGTTATCAACCGCAAAGAGTTCCCACTCCTTAATCCCACATTTCTCTAACGCTGCCTGCAATCTCTCTTTTTCTTTCTCTGCCGGGTACGAACCATCCGGTGTCACGAGCACAGCCCCTGTGTAAGACTGTCCCGCTACACGAGCTGCTCCGTTGTAATGGAACAGCCCCCAACTTAGATCATCACACACATCTACTATAGTCCAAAACTCATTTGACACCACACCATTGTCCAAAACACTGAAACGAAATGTTGCAGGGACCTTTCCTCTCTTCACCGAGTATCTCCTCCTTCTCCACACTAGCTTCTCTTCAAGCGTCCTCACCTGAAACACGGGCTCATACCAAAACGATGACTTCCCTTTCCCTCTGTAAAAAAGCTGGTACTGACATGGAAACTGATCATAAGCCGGGTTTTGTCCAGCCACGACACGCCAGCTCCAATCCAGTTCCCCTAACCATCCAACAAACAAGTCTTCCGCTGTGTCATGACACAACTCCTTCCCTCGGAAACTCGTCATGGGAGGCACATAAGGCTTATCAGGGATCTTTGCATCCAATTCGAGACAATTGTGTTTCTGTAGCACACAAAGAGAGAAAGCTTCAAAGTATGGACTCTCGTAAGAAGCAATACATCTGTAGCTACACACCTGATCCACAGGACTACATTGGTTCAAACACTGAAGAGCTTTCCGACAATTAGGATCCAAAAGACAGTTCAAAATCTGAGGTCCACAGTTTTTAACCATACAAGTAAGCGTCGAGAACCCTTTAGACCTCAAGTTTTGCAACACGGGAACTGGTCTTATGTAAGCGTTGATGATGACAAGCACACAGAATCTTATATCATCTGAGTTACGACGTTCCCAAGCATCTCCCACTGTCTTCACTACCTCTGTTGATTCTTTATCTTTATTATTAGTAACGTTTCCAATATCAGTCCCTCCAAGCCTGTTAACCAAATCTGAAGAAGACTCAAAGCAAATCATGTTGTTGATGTTTTTGCTGTTTTCCTTAACCCAATTCACAGATTCTGAGTTAGTAACAGCAACTAAAACCAAGATATCAGTCTGATTCAATTCCTGTTTCAGAGTCAAAGCTCTCTGATCATTTGAACTTAAAATTTCATCATCAAAGACAAGCATTTCATAACCTTCATCAACCCATTTCAGTCTTCTTGCCTATTAATGGATTAAAAAAAAAAATATTGTAATCAAAATTATACCAAATTGTTAAGCGAGGAGGGAGAGAAGAAGACAAATTACTTACAGTGTGGAGCATAACTTCTTCCCAAGAGGTGGAATTGAGTGGGCTCACTGCTCCTTTACCGACGAGAGCAATCAATTTCACCGGAGGCTCAGACTTATCTGTCTTCGTACTCTTCTCCGTCTCCAAAACCGAGCGAACAATGGTTCTCGTGCGAAAACCCACTCTCCGTCTACAAAACTGTGTATCATCTAAGAAACGATGATGAGACTTCCGGAAGAAATTAACAGGGGAGAACAACACTACTCGACGAGGGACGAATCGATTGAGGAAAGGAGAAGACTCTCTCGTCCCGGGAAGAGAAGCTGCTTTGAGAGAAATCGCCATGGCTGTTTTGGCGAATACACACACTTAACGGTCTCTCTCTCTCTCACCCTTTATTAATTGTACATAAACAAGCCACGTGTTTAAATATCAGTGAGTCACGTGTTTAGATACGATTGGTTAGACAATTTGGTTTCCTTCAATTAAATTTTAGAGAGAAAATCCCAATCTTGGATTATGGAAAATTATTACATTTCTGATTCTGTTTGTCATCAAACTTTGTTTTATTTAAACATCTCTCAAAAGTATCATTTATCACCATTATCAAAAAAAACATGAAACCACGTTTGTGTCTAAAAATCTCAAAGTGTAAATATAACCACAGGAGAAAGTTAGAGAACAATTTTGGTATTCAAATCCATGGTGAGACCTTATTAATTTTGCCAAAACCAAAAACAGAAGCAGTAAGGGAACGATATCTTCTCTTTTTAGGCAAACATCTTCTTCTGCCTTTTCTTACAACAAATCAAATTGTTTCTCAGGTTCAACCCTTAGATGAAGTTACGGATGTCCAAAGACTTCACATCGGGCATTTCCTCATCCTTGAATTCCTCCCTGATTATTTCCACAAATCCCACATCATGTTATTATGATGACATAGATTGAGATCAAAAAGATTTGATAAATGAGAAACATAAAGCAAAACTTACTTCTTTTTCTGAGATTCCATAGCTTCAACAGCATCACTCTTCAGCTCATCCAACTGAGCTTTGGCCATGCTGATCTCCAAATTTTCCTCGTATTTAGGAAGGTCTTCTTTCCTAATCCCAAGCCTGTTCATAATCAATGAGATGCAAACACGCATATTAGTTATAATATGCTAATCGACACAAGGAGCCTTGAGGTTTGTTCTTGTTTTGTATGGGTGGTTTGAAGAATGTTTGACATACTTTTTGTTGCCTTTCTCAAACTCTGCAACCAAAAGATCCATTCCTTTCTTGTCGCTTCTCAGGAGAGGCTTCTTTATGTCCTTTTCGACTTTCTCCAAAGCCTCGAACATCATGGCCTCAGCACCAAGCTCATCAGTGAGCCCCCTCCTGCAAGATATATCACAAGCAGAAGAATAACTCAAAGACTGTTATTAGCAATTTTCATTATGTTGCAAACAATAGCAGGACAAAGAGGGAAAACGGAAGATAGTTGATATGATGCAATTTTCAAATCATTGCTCAACAATCACATTGAAGATATTAGAGGATGATACTTCCATTCTTCCAATATAATAGAATTACTTTGATTAACACAAGAAGTACAACTTTACGGGTGGGGGAAAACCATCCAAAAGAATGACTGAAACAAATTCGAAGTCTAACACCAACCTGGTGCGGATGTCCTGCAACTTCAACAAGTATGCACGAGCATCTGGAATATCTTGAGTCTCGGTATCAATGTCATGTTTAATGCGTTGAGATTCTGAGAACATGCCTGCCCTGCATACCAAAAACACAGGAAAAGGAACCAAATTAACAAGGTTGAAACATATGTGAAGTTTGCTTCAGCGAATTCAGAAAGGTAAAACCAGGAAAATCCCAACAAACAGTATAAGGGGCATCAATATACATCCAAGCCAAATAACAAACATCTCGAAAGCAGCAGCAAGAAACTTACTTTTGCCTGATGGTCTTCATTACAGTTGCATACTGTTTTACCGCAGCTGGGTCCTCTGGAGCAAGGGTGATCTTTTCCTTTCGGAGAATATCAACTGCAGCCTGGAACTTGTTCTTGATATCAAAGAAGACACCCTTCAACATCTCTGTCAAAAAATGTAAAACTCGAGTCAATAATAGTATACAGCAGTGCTTCTCCACCCTAAACACATACTACAAATTTCAGTAACACATTGAACATAACCCATCATAAACCATACAAAATCAACAGAGAAGTGAAGAGATAAATCAACTTCTTCACAAGATAACTAGCAGAACAACAGTCCTAGCAATCATGGCCTGGGTTTCACAAGATTAGATTACATTGACCAATATAGTTTTTTCTACACATTTCATCTCGAGATGCTAAACTCAAAGATATCAGTTTTATCACAATACCATCTCCTTTAAATGTTGGACGAGCAGCTTCCTTGGCAAAGGCTCTGACTGGAATAGCATGTTGCTGCTGGAAAATGACCAGACTTCGCTGTAGCTGCATAATGAGAGTATGATAGATAAGTTGCTGCAAAATGACCAGACTTCTCGCAATTGCAAATCATCTTATCGTCGTTGCAAACACATAGAAATCTATTGGAAACTTAATCATTCGATTAAACAAACTCTCCGATCGAGCGAGATTGTACTACAGAAGATAACAATACAACGACATTGAAATGGGACATCCTAAGATGTGATTCGGTGATATCGATACCGTAAAATCCACAATCTCACACAAATCATCGCATCGAAGACGCGTATAGAACCCAGAGGAATCAAACAAAAAACCGAAAAAGAGAAAGGATAAGCAGATGTCGCATTCGGATTTGGATGATAGAGAAGAGAAGAATCGAGGGAGAGAGTATGAATACCTGCTTAGATCTGGAGAGGAAGCGAGAAGCGTACGCCATTTTGCTCGATCGAATCGAATCTGTGGAAGAGTTGACGAAATTAGGGTTTGAGGTGTCTGTGTGTTTTGAGATCCCTATCTGAGACGGAGCAGAAGAAAGTAACAACTAGTCCAGTCGCTCGCTCTTTTACGGAGTCCAGCTTCATTGTACAGCGTTGATTTCCATCAACGGCTCAGATTTATTCCGGATATCTGAATTGTTGTAGTGTTATTATTATTTTACAAACCACTTCAGAAATATTTTATTTGAATTCAGTTTTGTTGAGTTTGTAGTAATAATAATTATAAAAAAAACTAAAATTATAGCTAATTTATTTTCAAAATAATAAAGCAAGAAAAATATTTTAATATGATGTTTACAAAAAAAAAAATAGAATATACACATGAAATAGGAGTGGTCAATGACCTACAAATAGACTAAAAGTTTTAAAAGTGTTAAGTAAATATAAAACTATGATTAGAGTTTTAAATTTTATTTATAATAAATCATTAATCAAACATTGCAATTAAACAAAAATATTAACAAAAAAAAGTACAAATATATTTGTTTAAATGTTTTTTGGGCAGGTCTGAGTCCAGTTGGACTAAACCCAAAAGCTCTATAGCCCAAATGGACTGAGCCCGAAAAACCATATTTTTTCTAGGCATATATCTTTAAATCCGAGTCCGGTATTTTTCAGGATCTGAATCCGAATTTTATATTAGCCATAATTGATATGCCTATCTATGGAGAGGATCTTCCGCAAAACTAAAATAAAATAAAAACATAAGATCTTTTGATAAACTTATTTTTTTTTTTCTAAAAATTGGGTTCTTTTATTTTAAGAAATATTTAAAAATTTGCTTTAAATATATGACAAATGTCTTTCATGTTTACCCCTAGAATGATCTTCTAATGAACCAAAAGTAATCCTAAAAAAGGGAAGGTCTCGTGTTTAGGAATTGGACACAGAGCCGACCTAAAGACCATGCTTATGAAGCATCTGCTTGCAGCCGCATATTTTATAAGCTTTTCTTGGCCCTTTTTCTCAGAAAGGTTTCTTTAGTCGAGTGGTAATAATCTTCTTTGGAGAGTTTGGGAACTCTTGGTGGCCCTCAAAAACTTAGAGACGGCTTTGATTGGACATCGTCTAGTTCTTTCACACATGTTAGTATGTTACAAACAAATACGATCTACTCAAGTAACTCATAGTTTTGGAAAGGATAGAAACATAAAGTTGATTAGTACATTACTATGCAACCAATTGTATCATCCTTATAATTTGAGTTAAGTTTGCTTACCTAAAATTCTGCAACAACAACATTCTCCCACTACCAACTTCCTTGAAATTAATTGTCGGTGGACAGGAGTAATATATGTTGTGTCAATAATAAAGTTTCGACTCAATAAAATGGAAAACTGATCATCTTGAAAATACATGATGGGAATCTCACACTGAAATGAACACGAATTCACATAATGCTTAACATAATTACATATTTGAAAATGAGTTGCAACTAAAAATGAAAGAGCAAAGTTTGGTTTAAAGATTATATTTCAAACATAATGTTTGCACAAAAGAAGAAGAGTGCTTTTTCTTACATTTAATACAAAAAACTGACAATTCGTTGAGCCAAAAATAGAACATTAAGGAGAAATACAAAAAGTTGAGCATTAAAAAAAAGTTGTTGCGCAGATGTGGAAAGACTAGACTAAAAATGTGTTTGCATTAAACAGGCAAACATAACGTTACGCTTTCAAAAGAAAAAAAAATATATCAAAATCAAATGGATTAGTATACTAAAATAGCTAGAACAAAATCAAGTGACTCAGTGATTGTATGAGTTGTATCAACAACAAGTTTTACAGAAATTACTTAACATTGATACCAAAAAAAAAATACAAAAGTTTTACAGAAATTCAATATAAATTAATTAATGCTTTACATGAATCAAAACACTCAGAACGTAGCATATACCAACTGTTTTTATTTTCCGTTAATAAACCTCTATCATTGATAATAAACCAATGAATAAAAAAATGAAAAGAAAAGAGCTGGGGACTCGATATTATTGATCAGATGTGTTAAAGTATGAATCAGCAAGCACAATTCCCTGACTGATCTGGATCAATAATATCCGTAACAGAGTCATATACACCTCTAGGATATCTGCAAATTCAAAAACAAAATTAAAAAAGTCAAACATGAAACCTTGACCTATATACTATGAATCAAAACTGTTATAGTAACTCACATGTCATTGGTCTGTTTATGCTCATTGGAGAGAGCAATGTGTGCAACACCCAAAAAAGCTTCATCGACATTGGTATCTTCCTTCGCAGAGGTTTCATGGTACGGTATGTTACCCTTTGAGCCACACCATTCGATGGCTCTCTTATTTGAAACCTGCATAAGTATAATATAATTGCGGAATTTAGGGTTCCTCTGTTTTTTCTTTTTTTAAATGGGGTTGAAGAGGAGAATTATGAATAATAATATCGGCTTACAACTCGGGTGTTTCCACCATCTACATCGGTCTTGTTCCCGATCAAAACAAAGGGAAATGTCTCAGGTTCCATTGGATTTGCCTAGAAGATATAAAAAAAAATGGAACCGAAGCGGTTAAAAATTTCGTGGTAAATGTAACTTCTTGAACAAGAAAATAAACTTTAGGGTTAAAACCTGTTTGAGGAACTCGGTGTGCCAGTTGTTGAGAGTTTCGAAAGATTTGAGATTGTTCACGTCGTACACAAGAACGCAACAATCAGCACCTCTATAGAACGCAGCTCCTAGACTCTGAAACCTCTCTTGTCCTGCAGTATCCCATATCTAAAATAAAATTAAAAACAGAGTCTCATTAGATTTTGGCATCGAAGAATGATTAAATTGTGAAACAAATTGATGATGTATATTTATTTAGTTACCTGTAAAGTGACAGATTTTTCTTCTATATGAAGCTCCTTGGTGACGAAATCTGCTCCGATCGTGGCCTTATATTGCTTGTTAAATTTCTTGTACACGTATCTTAAGTCACAAGTTAAGGTTACCGCAGAAACACAGATCTAATACAGAGACTTAACTAAAAAAAACAAACCGAAATGTTTTGAACTAATCAATAAGTTTTATGATGGTGGGTTTTTAACAAGGATACTGATTCATCAATGAAGTTTTGCCTACCCTGCATATATAAATAAAGATTTAGAACAAAAAAAAACATAAAAATAAATAAACCCTCGATTAGTATCCAAGGTTATCAAGAACAAGATCGTTTAGGAAATCTGAGAAATTAATTACCCGCTATCTCCAAGAACAATGACCTTAAGCAATGTTCTATTCTTCAAAGGATCCATTGTCAAGAAAAGCTCAAGAATCTACGAGATTGTTCTTGTTTTTGTTGTTGTTGGAAAAGTTTCTTTCTGGTTTTTGGACTGAGACAAAAAAGTCTACGAGAGATCGGGTCTTGATAATCTTTCTTCTTCTTCTGTCTTGTGGGAGAAAAGGAAAAAAAGGGAAACGGACAAAAGAAAAGAAGAAGTGATCACGTGTTATGATGTGAGAAGAAGCCATGTGAATCCTTTGCCAACTAAAAGAAAAATAGTTAGGCCAAGCCAGCGAATACGAATCCGAATCTAAAACTCTAGACCTTTTCTTTTAATTTAATTGTTATTGACAAGAAAAATTAGATTTCATTATTTTCCTTTTCAATCATTAATTTTACAGGAGAATTGAGTTGTCTTTTGTTTTTTTTTTCTGACAATTTTCATTGAACTGTGTCTATATTTGGTCGCTGAGTCATTAGTAATTAGCTCATGATCGGCAAAATATAATAATTTTTTTTTGGTTAAAAATTGTAAACAAAAAAAAATAGTATATGAATTTTTGGTTATGGCTCTTTCGCTGTGAATTGAAAGTCAATGAATACGTGTGTCGACAACTCGCTTATATAGTAGTAGTAGATTAATAACATTCATATGAGATGTCAAAGTTTCTAAAATATATTTCTTTCAGTTATTTGGTAAAAAAATAAAAATAATGTCAAATCATATGAGATGATCAACTTTGTAATTTTCTTTTTCTTTATGACTAACAAGATAAACTAAGCCAGTGGGAAAATTGTGTCAATTTCTAACTAGTATATAATTTTGTGATATTTACCAGAGATAAGAAACGAAATAGACAATTAACAGTTGTTTGTTTGCCCGAAAAAAAAAACAAGATAATGAAAAAGTATGAAAAAAATAGAAAGCAGATATTAGATAATGGAGATGTCATTTTGACATTTATTGATAAGGTGTCGACCAGATCGTGCTTGCCTTCACAATATCTCATAACTGCATTTGGTGGTTGTTGACATGACAAATCATGTAGCTGTCAAGTGTCAAAAATAATTTTTGTTTATATGTAATTTTGTATAGTATATGATGATAAATTAATAATCTAAGGGGGAGGAGGAGAATAGTATAAGCTCTTTTTCTTCTCTCAACATGCCAATGCCTAATGGTCACAATACATCATAATTAATAATAATATAAGAATAATAATAATTATTATTAATAGAAACCACTAAATCAGAATCTAGTTTCTATAGAATGTATTTTTTGTTGTTGTGATTTAGGGGTTTCAGAAACAAAATATTGTAGCTCATGCCAAAAAAAATGAAGAAAGATACAAAATACATGCAAAAATTTATCACAAATAGCTTTTACAGAAAAAAAATAAAAAAATAGCTTTTACAGTAGTTGGTAATTTTAATGGTATTGTATACTTAAAATAAAAAATGTTGGTTTTCAAGTTAAAATATTATATTCCAAAACAAATTAAAACTTGTTTTGGAATAAAATATATATAATTTTAATTAAATGATAAGAAAAAATTAAAACTTTTTTTGGAATAAAATATATATACTTTTAATTAAAAGATAAGATAGTTTTAATTATATGATAAGAAAAAAAAATGAAAGCAAACAATTGGTAAGAGATCAAAGAGGGAATAAAATCGTATAGTAAAACATTATTTTGTTGTTATAATGTTTTTTATTAGAAAAAAAAAAAGATTTACATGAAAAAGAAAGTATGTGAGGAGTGCCTACAACAACATCAGGAGTAATAAAGTAACATTTTATATTAACCGTGAGAGTGAGTCTCCAGGCGGGCCACAACGATAGGGGTTGGTTATCCATGTATCGTGATCATAGGTGAAGCGTTTTCGCATGACAAGTGTTCGAATCACTCGGTTTTTTAAAAGAACTTCTGCTGGGAGTATTTTGCTTGAGTTTATATTCGGGAAAAAACCAAAAAAATACACAATCTAATTTTTGTTTTGCGGTTTAATTCCTCTAGTTATTAAATTTCCGAAAAAATACCTAGTTTAATTTCTGTTGTTTTTAAAAACCATCATCTTATTAATATTGGTAGATCCATACTTAAGACAAAACGATTCTTAATTCTAATGCTGGAAATGTTAACCAGGATTAAAATTTAACACCCACGTGTTTAATTAAAGAGATCTAATGACACTGTTGCCCTTCTTCTTCTTCTCTTTCACAAATCGATTTCGTGTCTGATAGAGATAGAACCCTAAAAAGAGATCGTGTATCTTTCAGATGCATCTCAATGAAACTCTTTGATTCCAGTATCGATCTCCATTCCTTTGACACGGTCTTCAACTTCCCTAGAGATTTCAGGGGAAGCCTCACAAATATCTATTTCAGCGAATCTGAAGCAAAATCGATCGAATTCATGGTGGTTCTTTCCCATATCCCCCCACCTATCTTCTTTGATCCTTAGATAGATGATGATCCGTTATATATAACAAAACAGATCTCTCTATACAAATCTGCTTTCTTATTTTCATTCATCATATATATTCGTTTTTAAGAGTTTACTTTCCTGGCCGAAACTTCCTATTTTACAACTTTCTTTCCTCTTTTTATGGTTTTCCTAATCGATTAGTGAATGTTTGATCTCTTTTTAGGGTTTTACAACAGTGTCAACAGAAAGACACACGATCTCTTTTAGGATTCTATCTCTCTCAAACACAAAATCGATTTGTGAAAGAGAAGAAGAAAAAGGGTAACAGTGTCATTAGATCTCTTTAATTAAACACGTGGATGTTAAATTTTAATCCTGGTTAACATTTTCAGCATTAGAGTTAAGAATCGTTTTGTTTTAAGTATGGATCTACTATTATTAATAAGATGATGGTTTTTACAACGGAAATTAAACCAGATATTTTTTGAAAAATTTAATAACTAGAAGAATTAAACGGCCAAAAAAAAATTAGATGGTGTATTTTTTGGGTTTTTTCCCGTTTATATTCTATTGTCTCGTCGCTGGAGCAACTATCAATTGTTTATGAAACAGAACACATCAATATCATCTTCACCATAAGATTAGATGGTATGCAAGATTATTCTTGTTGATAAGAAGAAGAGAGATTTAGGGGGTGTATTCATTTGAAGGGATTTATAAAAAATTTATAAGTTCTATGTTATCAATTATAGATTTTAATTTTTTTTAATAAAATCCAGTATTATTGGAATAATGATTTTAAATTTTACCATAAAATCCAGTGTTCTTGAAACAGTTTGTGGATTTGACTTAAGAAGATTTCTTTAGTTAAACTTTCAAAAATCCAAATTCATATTTTGTATAGAATTTAAAAGAATTTTACAATAAATCATATCAATTTCCCTAAAATTATTATTAAAACACATGAAAACTCATTAAAATAGTTTGAATACCCCTTAAAAATATCTTAGACCAAGTCAAAAATATAAAATTAAATTTTGCCTCAATCACGGTTAAGATGTCTATGAGATAAAAGAATAAAGTTTTCTCCAACTTATATGCGAGAAAAGTGTGCAAACATCATTACCAACAAAACACATGAGGGTAACGATGCCTTGAGGAACATATGGTGCAAATGGTTGCCTAAAATTGTAAAAATGGGTTGAATAAAATTGGGTTGAATATTATTCAACTTATTCATCTCTAAAATAGTGGTTGAACAAGTTGAACATTTTTGCTGTATGATTAGTTTATTTTTTCAACTTTTTAAGTTGAAAAGGCTGAATAATTTTTTCCAACCTCTTCAAACTTTTCAATGCAAATGGTGAAAATTGGTTGAATAATTTTTTTTCAACCTATTCAATCTCTTCAACCTTGCAACCATTTGCACCCACATGTTCAGAAAAACAAAATACTAAAAGCAAAATACCTGCAAAAATTCACCATGATAATAAACGACCTTATTGTTGCAGTAGGCATTATATGGGCCATTGACTCAGAAATGGGCACTTGCCAAAATAAACAATTACAGTAAGTTGGTAACACAAAGGGGTACAAGATTTTAATTAATTCATAATAAATCTCACGGTAAGTTGGTAACACAAAGCGGTACCAGATTTTTAACGGGTAAAAAGACGGGTTAGTGGTATAAGTCTGTATGAACTACGAAATGTAGCAGGTATTTTACCAACAAAAAGAAAAATGTGTACCAGGTAAAAAGCGTGGTACAAAAATGTTAAAAATTGTAACGCCCCAACCGCCACCTCTTAGTGGACCCATGTCCAATTTCAGTTTATGGGTCTATTTTTCTTAATGGGCCTCACATCCTCTCACTAGGCCCGTCAGCCCATCCATATCTGACGGTCGGTTTGCTACGTCTGGGAGGCTTTAAAGACTTGTTACCATCCCTACAAATCACCACATGATCTTTCTCTGTGTTTTGTCCTCACTCGCACAGTTCCGATAGTCACTTCCCGGAAGGCCACCATCCTGAGACTACTCCAGCTCAAACACGCTTAACTGTGAAGTTCTCTCATGACCCTTAACCGAAAAGGTAAGTGCACTTTGGTGATATAGGTGGCCAAATCAATTCTTTTAAACCTCTCCGCAAATTTCTGAAACCGGGGTATCATAAAATTTATAGTGCTTTAACCTACCAATTGGTACCTTACCGAAATTTTTGAAATTTGGATTTAAAATTTTTCGAATACTACTAACAAATGTTTTTAAATTATATATTTTAAATGAATCCGTCAGATACTTTTCAAACAATTTCAATAAAATTTTAGTATTTATTTTAAAAATCCGTTTGTCAGAAATTCGAAGTCAGAAATTCTTTGTGTTTTCTTGTAGCAAATTAAAGAGGTTCATGTACAAATTAGTTACTATATTTTTAAAAAATTACAGTTAAATCACACATACAAGATGATCGACGACTTCCATTACACCTCCACCAATTCAATACATTACAAAACGGACCCAACATGGTATATGTGGATAAACGCGTGATGCGTGATTAGGATGGTGATATAAACTATATACATCTATATATACACAAACTTAGTAACTATGATCAATTTGGAGCAGAATGAGAGAAACTATACGTATTTGTTTGAAAGGACCAGTTGTTGTGAGAGGTAAGATCAAAGTCGTCTGAATCACAATAAACTACAGAAGGGCTTGGGTGGTTATGTATCCCTTCGTACGTTGTCAATACGTAATCTGGATCGTTCGTATCTCTCTCGATCCTCTTCTTCACGTTGCAATCTGGGTTTGAACACTTGTGATAATGCCTATTTAAAAAATGAGCACTATAATTAATTAAAACTCGAATAAGAGATTCTATAAGATTTCTAATGTAACAGTTTGATTACAATATAATATATAGTGTGGTCCAATAATTGTTGGCGTAACGATTAACAATATGGTCGTTTATATGTCAACTTGAAATCAAAGGTAACATACAAAAAGGAACTCATGAATTATGATAATCCCAAGTGTTAATTGTTTTAAGAGTATATCACAACTTGTGAACACAATTAATTAGTTATTTTTTAATTAGACATTAATTAGTTTCTATTCACTAGTAGCTAGATGTTATGCCTCATTGCCTTATTAAGTATCCAGAACATATGGTCCACATGGAAATACAAGTAACACTAACGAACACCGAGACGTATATATTTTTGGTGATAGTATATATACATGTTGGGTTCAACACATATAGACATACATATAAAAACATGCATGTGGTCATTAGGACAAGAAACATCTCCTCTAAAGAGGGAACACTGACTATATTCTATATTATACACCACCTACACATGCAAAGTTTGAGTGAAGGTTTTTTTTACTATTAATATACAAATTCATGTTCAACTTATTAGTCGAAACTCAGAAAGGAGTGTTATTCTTATAAATGTAGTGATTATCAAAACAAAAGTTTCATTTCTCTATGTAATAGGATTTTGTAGTCAGAAACTAGCTAATACTGATTTTAAAACTGATATTGTTAATTGTGTAAGTTATGCGATGAATATATCATGACTAAAATTTGGTTATCTTTATTAGTTCTAGCTAAACCAATGAACAAGGTTTTGTATGTCTTTTAGCAAAGAAAAATCGAAGAAAAAGATGGGAGCTTATATGTCTTTAAACTAACAGATTAACTTAATGCGAAAAGAGGAGTAATTAAGTTGTAAAACTTTTCAGCCTCGACTATAGTAGTTGTCTCAAGTTGTCCATTTGACATTTAACTATTCTACACTTTAAGAGATGCATTCTTCTAGATTCATCAAGTCGAAACATTCATTGCAATTTGTAATACTCAAATCAACATGCCGCATATATGCAAACTAGAATAATCCAAGCTGTCGAATAATCTTTAAAAACAAGTTTGTATGTACGTACTAGTCAAGTATATGTCTATGGTAACCAAGTAAAAGTAAGAAGTTAGAATTAATGATTTACCTCGGAAATGGATTGCCCCTTATCGGCTTTTTGCCGTATTTCCTCCATTTATAGCCGTCATCTAAAGCAACTTTTTCATCTGCTTTCGTTTTGAACATGTGAACAATCGGATCCTCTTTGTGTCTCTTCCTCTTTTTGATCTCATCTTTCTCACCTCTATATTTATAAAAGCATCAGTTGATAAATATCACAGTTATATAATATATATAAAAAAAAAATCACAGTTATATATAATAACATGTACCAACTAGCTTTATGCTAGATGTATGATATAAAAAGTTGACTTACATTTCAAGGCTCATAGGTGAGGTAGCTAGGCTTGTTTGAAGCGGACTTGTGATTTCTCCAGCCACCAATATTTCCGATGAAGTCCAACTCAAAGTCGGCGACGAAGAGTGGTCCTCCCGGCCGATTTCTTCCATGATCATATGAAAACTATCATCAAAATCATCAAATTTGAAAAATTCAGTGAAATCTGTAGAACTAGGGTTAGGGTTTGAAGGATAGTTCATTTTAATTTCTTCCTTTTTTCTTTTCCAAGAAGCTTGTTTAGTGTTTTCGGATGTTGAAGCTAAGAGGAGTAGATATATTTGTTAGGCTGATACTGTTTATTTATACTGCAAATCTAAGGAAAAATAATTCTATATATAAAATAAAATAAAATAAAAGTCCATTTGCTTTTAAATAAGTATAAATAACTTTCATGGCTACTTTCGTGCGCATATTCAAGGAAACTTCTTCGATAGAATTGCTATAGCGACAAGTGATTTTTCTTTATTATTATCATTTATTTAAGTTAACAATAAAGCACCCATAAAAGTGGGAAATTTTACTTTTTTACATCTTTAAGGTTTTATTATAAAAATAGGTTTTTGAAGTGTTATCCAATCAACTTCTCGAGTAAAAAAATGCATGTAACATCAGGGGTCCCTTCATAATAATATGACACTGATTAATCAAATTTAATCAAAGCTAGATTTCGAGTGGATGTAGCTAGCCTTACCGAAATCCTAGCTCTCATTAACATGTTACTTATTATTTGTGTTAATTAATAAATTTGAAATCCATTTAGAAGATATGAATATGAACCAATACAAATAAAAAAAGTCATGGAATAAATATGTTATATATATTGAGCTGAGTTTGATCTAATCTTAACTAAGGTGGTTTAAGTAGAGATATTTTGTTAATGGTTAATCTTAGAATGGGATTCAGTTTAATATTAGCTGATAAAAGCTATCAACTTGAGAGGATATGGAATATATTTTTTATATATTAGAAAACCAAATTCACTTTGAGACCACGTCTTGTCAGTTTTTTTTTAATTGGCGTAATAAAAGACAAATATTATATATTTAGAAGATATCTTATAGCTCAGATTCTATATTTTTTACGGATCTTAAACGTATTGGGCAAGTAGTTCCATTTTTTTGTTTTATTGTAGTATACTAATAGCCTTATGAGGCAAGGTAGTCGGGCATTTTAATTAATTATGGTCAAACACCAATCTTTGCATGCGTTGCCAAATCAATATATAAACAAACGTAAAGTTGACGTCGTAAACACCTATCACATTTAAAGGAAAATTAGATAATTATTTCAAATTAGGGTAACACTATAAGACGGCTTTGTGGTTAATAATGCTTTCTAAAAAAAACTGATTACCATCATTGATGATTTTCTCATAGTATTTTGCCAGTGGTTAGTTATATATCCTTTTAACAAACAATAATTCTGGAATATGCCGATTAAAAGCTATCATGTGATTCATGTAAAGTGCGACTAGTTCTGTGACTATGTAGGAAACGCACCTTTTATACACATATTTTATATTTAAAATATAAACTTTAAATTTAAAATTGGAACGACCAATACGAGACGTAATTGTTGCTACTTTAACTATTAAAATCTTATTGCATGTTGAGATTATAAGTGTATCTTATTGCTAGTTACTTTACAATTAACCTCTATTAAAGAAGGTCGAAAGAAAATGACGTTAGAGAAGATACGTCACCATGCTCACGTCATTTTCCGTGAACCAATTTTGCCGTGGAGGTGAGTAAAAATAATGTATAAATTTTTTTTTTGTAGTATATAATGAAGCTTTTGTCGTTGTTGTGGGAAGCACCGGTTTGATCGACGAAGCTCGTGGTTGCCACGTGAAAACTTGGGGGTTTTGTGTCTTGCGCAAGAAACTTACGAGCAAAAAAAAAGACTGGGCTTTTATTTTTTCTTGTAAACCTCTAATTAAAGTCTGACTAACTCATCCAGGGATTAACTACGTTTAGTAAATTGTAATGATTAATATTCTATTTTTTAAAGTTGTAACTTCCGGTTCCACACAAAATATCGTGTTAACATATTGATCTTGATATGAACTTTTATCACAGAAAAAAAAAATTCATAGAAATCAAAGAAAACAAAGTACAATAAAGTTGGATTAAGCTGGAAGATAATTTGAGTTGGAATCTATCCTAATCCTACCCGAATTATGGTTTAAGAGATAAATTTCAAAGGTGTTTAGGATATAACGTAGCTTTTGTCGTGTGGTGAAGCACCGGTTTGATCGACGAACCTCGTGGTTTCCACGTGAAAACTTGGGGTTTTGTGTCATGCACGAGAAACTTACCAGCGGAAAAAAAAAAGATATGGCTTTTATTTTTTTGTGTTCTTAGTTGAAGTACTTGTTAACCTCTAATTAAAGATTAACTCATCAAACTACATTTTAGTAAATGATTAATATTCTGAATTTTAAGTTGTACTTTCGGGTTCCACAAAAAATATCGCGTTACCGTAAACTTTTATCACAAGGAAAAAAACACATATATTCATAAATATTAAAGAAAACTTAAACTCTTAAGTATAATAATATGTCCCGTAAGCAAATAGCTCAATTAGTAAAGATCTATGACAAAAGCTTAAAGGTCGTTGGTTCAAGTGATGCTTGAGACGAGATTATATGACCTGCTTTTGGTTTCGGACCAGAGAAGATGTATAGGCTTAGGCGCATAGTCTCTTAGTTATTTGAAAAAATAAAAAATAATGTGTCTTGTAGCCTGTAAAACTAGTTAGATGATAATAAATTTTTTAAAACAATAATTAATTTGATGATAATAAGTTAAATCTAAAGTTTTAGCTTTAGATAAAAGATTAACTAGGAATCTAACACAATATAAACATGAAATTAATTCGTTATTGAATAGCCATTTCTACTTTTACATCACTTAGTATTTGTACTAAACAGCTTAACCAATTCTTGGTGTTTTAGAAGTTGGGTAATCACAATGTGCATGTAAGCAAACTTTCTTCGAAGAATTACACTGATTTTAATTACGGATACACACATTGAAAATCGTCCTTGTTCTTTGATTGGCATGTATGAAACTAAGCATATTGCACTGATTAAGATGTAGACGTTCCTTTACTAAACTAGGCTATGTGCAACCACGAAAACTGATCAAGTGATAGACATGGAAAAGAGAATCTGTATATTGAACTTTATATACAAGTGATAATTCAACAAGTTCAAAATTCTTTGTATGGTGTTAGATAGTCTTTTTTATCTAGAAATCTTAACAATAGTTTTGTATTCAATATTTAAAAGAATTATCATAAAAGTATTGATAAGCTAACATCATCCATGAGTCATAGTGGATTTACTGGTTGATCCCCCAAAAATCTAATAGTTAAAAATAAGTTAGCTGTGATGTAAAACTTAATAAATATGCGAGTCAATGAGAAAGTGGCCCATAAGGACGTCCTTGACCATAAAATTACGAGGGGTCAACTCATTAGAAATGGACAAGAATCAACCAATTGACGGCGTCCACTATTACACTGTACCTCTAGTTAAATTGGATGAGGGGAGAAGAACCTAAATTTAATAAACAACACCATAGTATACCATCGAATTCATTGTCCCGATAAGATATTATAAGAGAAATCCAAGGCGGTTTATGAAATTTTGCCAAGGGATAAGAACCACAAACCGCCGGAGATTTCTCTCAGCAGACAAGCACCCTTATGTCTGATACAAAGAAATTAGAGAGCAGATTGCGGACAAACTCTTTTCGAGAGAAAGAGAAAACGAATATGAGACTTGCTTGAAGAGTCTTCCATTTTATCATATATTAACTGAAAAATATAATTCCATTTTTTAGTTTTGTGTTATCCTAAACTATATATACAAAAGAATTGTAAAATCGTTTCCAGTAAATTGTTAACTGTTTACATCAAAATTGTAAGTTTCATGAATAAATTAGGTTAAAATAAGTTGTGTATGGTATTTGTAGCAATATGTTTTTGTTATTAAATTATCCTCCAAAATAGATTTTAAACTTTTTAATTATATGTGATAAAGCAATGAAAAACAAATCTTGGATTTTGAAGCCTTCCAATATTTTCTTGTATAATTTAATTTGTTATACTAAAACAATCTTATGGCAAATGAATTTATAGTATATAATTTTGTAATTTTAAATCCAAACATATAGTAATATTTATTGTTGGTTCAATGGAAATTTAATAAAATAATTGCATAAATTGCATGTAAACTTTCTAAAAAGATATTTATCGATTAACCTGTCACCTGTGACGTCGACCTGTGTATCTCGGGGGAAAGGATCTGTATGAAGAAATGTCAATGACATGTAACCCCATCATGTTATAATTATCATGGCTCTACCCATGGCGCCTCCATGCCATTGACGTTTGGCAGATCTGAGGTTCTGAACGTGGACGAGGTAATTAAGAACACCATGTTCACAAGATAGGAGTTGACTACATCGTCACGGAGCCATCTCATTAATGAAAATGGTACTAAATATAACTATAAATATAACTATAGACATAACAAAACCAAGTTTCTTGTATCTCTATCTTTCGTAAAATCCAAGAAACACAACCCTTTTATACTAATGGCTTACGCAGGCATACTTGAAGTCTTCATAGCCTTTTTTGTCTTTATCTTCTTCCATTTCTTAATCCACAAGAAACCCCATCAAATCTTACCTAGAAACTGGCCGGTTCTTGGGATGCTTCCTGGTGTTCTCATCATGCTTCATAGGATTAATGACTATGTTGCAGAGATTCTCGAGGTATCCAACTTAACTTTTGTATTCAAAGGCCCATGGTTCTCTGGAATGAACATGTTGATCACTGCAGATCCTGCAAACATTCAACACGTTTTCAGCTCCAACTTCACCAATTATGACAAAGGGCCGGAGTTCAAAGAGATGTTTGATTTTCTAGGAAACGGGATCTTCACTGCTGACTCGAAACTCTGAGAGGATATGAGGAAATCCGCACTGGTCGTGCTTAGCCATCAAGGGTTTCAAAGCTTCTCATTGAGGACCATCACACGTAAAATCAAGAACGGGGTTGTCCCGGTCCTTGATCACTTTGCAGAGGCGAATATGATTTTTGACTTACAAGACGTGTTCCAGAGGCTAGCATTCGATGTAACCCTTACTCTAGTAGCAGGCTACGACTCAAATTCTCTTTCCATTGAAATGCCGATGAACGAGTATGCAAAAGCTATGGATGATGCCGAAGAAGTGGTCGTGTATAGACATGTTAAGCCTATGATCTTGTGGAAGCTGCAAAACTGGATTGGAGTCGGAGAAGAGAAGAAGATGACCAAAGCAAATGCTGCTTTCGACAGATCATGTGCGAAGTATATATCTGCCAAGAGAGAGGAGTTAATAAGTCGTCGTCGCTCCAATATTGGAGAAGAAGCTCATGATGTGGATTTATTAAGCGTCTACATGAATCTAGATACTTCCAAGTATGAGCTTTTGAAGCCAACAGATGATAACTTCCTCAAAGACATCATCAAGAGTTTCATGCTTGCTGGAAGAGACGCCATTGCAACAACTCTCACTTGGTTCTTTTGGCTGCTCTCCAAGAACCCTGAAGCTGTGAACAAGATCCGCCAAGAGATCAACAACACAAACCTACCAAGTTCCGGAATGAGTTTAGATGCAGACAAGTTAAACAAGATGGTGTATTTACATGCTGCGCTGTGTGAATCACTACGCCTCTATGCGCCAATCCCGTTCGAGCGGAAGTCTCCCATAAAGCAAGATGTGCTTCCAAGTGGACACAAAGTCGATGCAAATTGGAAGATTCTGTTCTCTGTTTATGCGTTGGGGAGGATGAAGGCCGTGTGGGGAGAAGACGCGTCTGAATTCAAACCTGAGAGATGGATCTCTGAGAGAAATGGAGGCTTAAAACATGAACCTTCTTTCAAGTTCTTCGTGTTTAATTCCGGTCCAAGAAATTGCTTGGGGAAAAACTTGTCTTTCTTGCAGATGAAGACAGTGGCTGTTGAGATCATAAGAAATTATGACATCAATGTCGTTGAAGGGCACAAGATCGAGCCAGCATCTTCCATAGTCCTTCACATGAAACATGGCCTCAAAGTCACAGTTGCTAAGAGATGCTTGGTCTCATAAACTCAAAGAAGGACAATATTATCAAACTTGTAACTTTGTAAGAAATATCATTAATAAATGAAACATCATTTGAGAAATCCTAGATGCAATATAAATTAATTATCCGTGAATTCTAGTAACCAAAGATCATGAAACCTGAAACAAGTGAGCTAGGTTAAGTTTCATAGTTGAATATCTTCGGACATAACAAGTTAGGTTATGTTTCATAGTTTCAATCATTCATACTTTTCCATAAAGATCATATCTAGCTCTTGTTCAATCTTAAATTTGAACATCCATTTTTATTTAATTTTTTTTTGCAAATGATTACATCTAAAGATAATTATATCCTACTATATTAATTGAGAAGTACATTTATAAAAGTAACATTAGTGTAAAAAATTATAATAGAATGCCATTGAAAATAGTTCAAAAAAAGATATGATCATTAAGGATAATTAAGACAATTTAACTAGAATAAACAACAATTAATTTATTAAATTTGATGCTAAAAGAATATATTTAGAAATATCCATTCCGTTAAACAACTAAAATTTTTTTCCTGATATAGTACCATAAAAATAATTAGATTTTATACAGATATTTTTTTTGCAACAACCTGTGCAGCAATAATCCGATTTGTAAGTATGATGTTGCATTCACATTTTCAAAGGTTACTCACACGTTACTCACATTTGCTTGCATTATGGATTTTATTTATTATTTGTTTCAAATTCAGTTAGTAGGATTTCTTTTAAATTTATCAAATATAGTAAAGATAAAGTTTCCATTTACGTTTAATAATAAATAAAGAGTGATGTTGAAAGTAATAAATAAAAATTAATCTTCAAAGTAAATTCTCATTTACATGTTGTATATATACACAAATTATTGCTATTAAAAATTAAAATTATTACAATCAACACTAAAACAATAAAGTCATTTTAAAGTTAAAAAACAGTTTTAAAATGTGCATATATAAATTACAAATCATAAATGATTATGAATAACAAAATAACAGAAAACAATATTTTAATTTACTTTAAAAAAAATGTTCAGCCCACGGTCTATCGTGAGTTAGTACCTAGGAAATTAAGGCATAAGGATGTTGTTTGCGAGCATATACGCTTCATCATTTTTATCAAAAGGGGGGATTAAGCTGTATTCAAAATTGAGAATAATGAATTTGTAATTCAAGTAATCCCAATATAGTTTGATATGGTCCCCCTTCTTTGAGGTCTAGTGACAATTTTATTTTGCTCCAACCCGATGCGAGAATATAGTCATTTTTCGTTTTCCTGCATTTTAGCAAACAAGAGTATGATTTTTTTTTTAAGGGTGTCTAGAACTTCGAGTTCAATACCCTTTTTCAAACTCTTATCCGTAACATTTTTCATCTTTTTTAAGACGAAGAGCACTTGGGGTTTGGGTAAAAACAGACGTCCTTGTTTGTCAAGATCACTACGTGTTAGAGTTTTTGATATGATCATATCACCGTCTATTCGGAAGTCTTCCATCATAATCAACAAAATTACAAAGGCTTTTGAAATATGACAGGTTGGAAGAGATTGATAAACTAACCAGCACAATGCACACACACACATATATATAGTTAATTGTCCTAAGTAAATGTTACTTTTCCATGCTTTTCTTTTTCATTTAAATAGCCTAAATTAAAGTAATAATTTTGATTTCCTGCAAATTTTACTAGATTAACATATATTTTCCTATCATGCCATGCACATAATTAGATATAGCTCTGAGTATCTAACACAAATAACTACACTTCCTAAAATAAAATCTTTGCAGGGATTTAAATTTAATTATCTTTAAAAACTTTAAATAGATATAATATTTATGTATCTTAAAACAAAATCTCAAGTTATGAAGGTAAAGGTTATGTTACATTTATATATGAGATTAAAGGATGGAAAAAAGAAAATTTTGGGAAAGAGGCGAATTTCAATATGTTGTTCCTTAATTAGGAAGGTAAATTTAAGAGAGAAAATTTCATTTTCTAAAAAAATATAAGAAGAGTACAATGCAAAAAAAAAAAAGATATTTAGTTATGATATAAAAATATATACATATTTGTATCTATCTAGTTTAAGAAATCTCTTTAGATAAACCCATGTAATTATTCTTATGAGAGTCAATATACCATTCCTCTAATCTCTATCTCTCATCAATCTCTATATATCCGACATCGATCTTAAATAATGACAAACTGCTGATAAATAAAGACATTGATCATGAAACCTCCTAAGTAGCTGATTACAATGGAAGAACTAAAAAATCTAACTGACATTGACAACATGGAGGCCATGATTAAATCTCACAGAAACAAAAGACTCTCAACCGGAGTAGCGGAGAGATTGGATAGCATACAACAAAACAGCTTATGGTTTGAGACTATCACAACTTTCCTCACACTACTTTTCCTTTAGGATCATAATAGAGCACATAAAATGGTAGTTTGCAAAAGTAAATTTGTGAGAAAATAAACTCACCCGCATCAGTGGCGCTAACGAAACAATGAAAATTAAGTGAGAACTAAGCTAAACTTGTCTACGAACTAGGCCAAAAAAAAAAGATCTTCTTAAACCATTCATGTTTCGCAACATACTCTAGAACCCACAAAACCATACTAACATCATTTGATATATCCTTGGACACCATAGCTAGCTTCCCCTCGTACCTTATCATCCTAGTTCAATAACAGTCAAGTGGAGAATGGTCACCATCACCAGGTCTTCTGATAAGATGAAACTGCTCAGACTTCAAATTAAAACTCATGAAAAGAGTCTCCTTGAGATTAATGTCAGCATAATCATAAGCTTGATAATACAAAACACCACTGATACAAATCTGGCCACAGATAGGAAAAGGAGCGAGGGTAGTATTTTCTTCAATCGTCCTCAACGAATGGTCATCTCATGGGATCGTACACCACAAGTTGGGAAGCAGAAGAAGTTCCATAGCAAATAAAACTGTGAACAAAGGATAATTTGAATGTGTATTTGTACGCAGGATGCGTCATATGGTAAGTAGCAACAGAGGTCTGAAGCCGCGACGAGAATAGGAAATAATTTTCTTTGTCACCCCTGAAGGTGAAGAAGAGACGATCCGGTTTCAGCTCGGTGAGGAACAATTTCATGAACTCTCTGCTGCGGTTAATGGATGTCCATAGCTTCGATACGGAGAGAAACCTCGTTAGGGTTTTGGACTGGTAAGCGTTTGAGAATCTCCATTATTTAGATCAATGGGAAGCAGATCAGAGTTATTGCTCCGGTCATATTGATTCCACGATTGAATCGCTGGTTTCGACTCTATCATCGGTGTTTTAGATTCCATGGCGGCGGCTAGAAGATCGAGTATTGTTATTGAGAAGTGATAGAAGAGAAAAACGTTATATCATTCGAAGTGTCAACTTCGACTTTGGTTATATCGGTTAATCCGGTTTCGGTTTCTCGATTTTTTTGGTTATTCGGTTTAGTATTGTTGGGGAACTGGGCTTTGTCTTAAAAAACACAAAAGTCCGTTAACAAAACCGATAATGAAAAAAGATAAAAAATAAAAAACAGCTTCACTACAATGGTTGCTTAAAAGTTAAAACTGAAGAAGTTAAAAATATTAAATTGAATAATATTCAACTCATTTATCTCCAAAAAAGTGAATGAACAAGTTAAACATTCTGATGTATAGTTAGTTTATTTTTTCAAAATTTTAAGTTAAATGAATTGAATAGTACTTTTTTTTTCAACTTCTTCAGCTTTTTCAATTCAAATGGTGAAAATTGGTTGAATAATTTTTTCCAGTCCGTACAACCATTTGTAGCATTTGTCTTTTGTCTGGCTATTCCATCAATGAACGATGAATCGACAAAGACATAGGCGGAAAGATTCAAAAAACACCGGCAACAAGGTTTAAAAAGCAGAGCTCGAGGTATGATGATGATGATGACGACTACGACGACTTATACTACTTATACTACTTGCCACAACTCAATTGCTTGGGCTCTAGACTTAACAACTACTAGTCATGTAGATTTCTAAGATCAAATCCGATCCTCCGCGACTTAGAATCAAATGCAAACACAACAAAAGAACAAATTAAGAGAAAAGGAGAACAAACACACACGATTTAACGAGTTCACATCCAAAACCAGAAACGTTGCGTCTCGCCGGAGTAAAATCTCCGGTACTCCACTAGAACTGAGATGATTCAAAAGTTTACAAAGTTCTCAATCTCACTTTCTCTGAGTATCTGACACAAATAACTACACTTCCCACAACAAAACAGCTTATGGTTTGTGACTATTACAACTTTTCCTCACACTATTTCTTTTAGGATAATAATAGAGAACATAAAAGGGTAGTTCACAAAAGTAAATAGGTGCCAAAATAAACTCACCCGCATCGGTGGCGCTAACAAAACGATGAAAATTAAGTGAGCACTGAGCTAAACTTGTCCATGAACTAGGCAAAAAATGATCTTCTTAATCCATTCATGATCCACAACATCCTCTAGAACCCACAAAACCATACTACCATCATCTGATATATCCTTGGACACACAGTGTCGTGCACAGACTAGTTGGGGCTTAAGGCAAAATTTAAATTGCATGTTTTTTCAAACATAATTTTAAATAAAATAAATATAAAAATCATTTTGAAACATATAAATTATTGAAAACAAAACAATAATCTGAAAAAAAAAAAACTAAAGCATAGTTGTTCTTCCTTATATTTCAGTAAACTTTTTCACCAAATTCTCACAATCTAGGTTCCTAATTAGTACTTTTTTATGTATATGATAGCAAACACATGATTGTGATTTCACAAACACAAAAAAATATATGAAAGAATGGAGGATATTTTGGGGGCTTGCGGCAAATGCATTTCTTTTGTTGACCATAGGCACGGCTCTGCTTGAACACCATGAGATTAGTATTACTTGGGTTTTGATCAAATCAATCCCGAGTTCCCGTACCTTCTCAAGCGCTTCTATTCGTTTCTTTTTAAAAAACATGTCGCCGTTTATGAATGATGTGATCGAGGAAATAGTGTATATATTTTGTAGCCTTTATTTTTTAGGAAATAGTGTATATATTTTGTAGCCTTTATTTTTTCTCTCCACAATGGGAAACCACAACGACGAAGTATGCGTTTACAAATGGTGTTAAGTTTGCTGTTTCTAAAAGCGCTTCTTACCCAAGATGCTATGTCTTCAAACAAGGGAGGAGGAGAGAGATCATTGTGAGTACAGGTCAAGAGACAGATGAGTTTTGGACTGGGCTAAAGCACATAAAAGACAATCACTCCACAACTCAAAAGACGGAGTCGAACTAGGAAATCGTTGTTGGCATCACACTGTCTTGAAACCAAGGAACATAATGCATGTTAGCATTTATAAAAGCTTCAGTTATTGTCACTTCTCAGTAAGCATCTTGCCTAGTTGTTAGAGGTGTCAAATCCGTTTATGAAATATAGAAACACAACATTGCTTGGGTTTTAACCACTATGTTACCTTTTGCGGCTTGCCTCAGGTCTAATTATACATTCTCTTCAAATATCATAAAATAAGTTACCGGATTGGATATAAGGGGATGGTTACAGTTGTCTAATCAGGACATATTAATATATAGAACCGGCAATTTTGTAGATTACAAGTAATAGATTACAACAATTTGATGATAAATCAGTGAATTTAAGCTCATGAACGTCGTTTAACCGTGATGAATGCTCTCAATGTCGGAAGGATAACAAAAATAAGAAGGTTTCTCATGTCTTTAAATTGAGAATTTTAACGAAGTCTTTTTTTTGCCTCCTGAGTCCACTCTATCTATCAAATTCCATGCTGAGTTTGTTTGCTCGTTAAGTAAGTTTAAGTTAAAATGAATCCATTTGCTGGCTTTCTTTATGTTACATATTCCCTTATATTCTACAAGTAGTTCTGAGTATTGTACATTGATCTCCTCTTAATTATCTACTTTACACTTGGGCAAAGGTTCTGCTTTGTCAATGCGTTTCTAATTTTGTCGAGATTCTATGATTAGTTTTACCCAATTTGGATGAACTTTTGGCATGTTGGCGTATGTCTTGATAAGAGTTGGATTCACATTAAAGTTTAAACATATATACGAGGTGACTTAAAGTAATTGGATCTTATAACTAGATTACATTAAGTCATTAAGTTTAATCTCTTCGGTTTTTCGAAAGCAGTCAAGTTTCAAATGCTTAAACTCTAGATTGGGCAAAACCATTTGGTTATGGTTTTCTACTTTTCTTGTGAGCAAATATGGTATTCATCAACTTTAAAAAAAAACTTTAGTCTCTTTTATTAATTTATTTCTAACATAGCATGTGAAATTTGCAAAATTATAGCAACAAACGTTCAAAGAAACTACTTAGTATCTCCAACCGTAACAACATGGATGAGAAGAAAAAATAAACTCTCAAAGTCACATAAATGAGTATCGAGCAAGCTAAGAAGAAAGGAACAATATCACAAGGCATAGAGAATTAGGTTTCAAACTCACATAATTAAACACGAAAGTATTATAAAAACTAGGAAACATAAAACCAAAATATCTGAAAAGTATTACAATAACTGTTGGTAAGGTAAACTGAATTTATGTGAGTCAACAACAATATAATGTAAGCATAACAACAACATTACACAATATATCTCCTCTCCTTGATATATATCCTTTTGCTTCTCTTGATGATTGTTACGGCAAATTTAAAAATATTGTCCTCAAGGCTTTACAGTTGTTCTTAAAATATGATACTAGCATCATTCTACTTACTGTTTGTGGTGTCTCGAGCTGAAGAGAGTGGAGCGAGGATAAGACACACTGAGGCACTGGTGATAGTTCAATCTCCTCTCTCTCTGGAATGTGGTCAAGTTCCTATTAATATAAACAAATCATATATATATGAAAAGATTTATTGGTATATATATGAAGCAAGCTCAATGTAATTACATGAACAAAGGCAAATTAATGAAACGCACCAGAATCAGCGAACGTAGATTCTTGCAGCATCCCAAAAAGGCTGGTAGGTATTCCCATGAAGACTCCACTAGTGAAGCATCCAATCGAGTCAAATTGAGAAACTTAGGCAACTTTCCCACCTGGGAGTACTCATGGATGGCCTGTGTATAGAATAGTAAATATGTCAGATATGAAATTGAATAATTAAACTCTTATTAAAACTAATTTCTTATGTGTGCGTACCTCTAGGGTTCCAGCTGAGATGGTCACCTCGTGAAATTTGGATATCCCAAAGAGGAATTTACGGATCTTCTTTACCTCCAACGGATCATCAAGGTCGATGTGGTCAAACATAACATCGACGTCTACCTTTGCGTAGGGGCCAATGTTACGTATGACAAAGCGTTCAGGCCGGTAATCACTGACACTCATGTACTCGAGACTCGGAGCATCGATTACAACATCGGGATCTTGTTCTTCCTCGGGATTACGCTGAGACTTTAGTGTGAAGCTTTTCAGTGATTGAGAACGAACACATAAAACTTCCATGTAGTCCTCAGGATATGTAATCACTGTTAACTCCTCGAGAACCGGACAGCTTGAGATGAGATTCTTCAGAACAGCATGGCCATCAAACTTGACCCCCTCTAAATACATAGTCTTGACAAGAGGTAACGAAACCAATTCTGATTGTGGATGATCAAAGACAACAGCGTAGAGAGCCAAATCCACCAGTGTCGAGCATGAATAGAGCGAGAGAGGCATCCTAACCAAGGTATCTTCAACAGACACCATATTCATAATAGTTAGATGACTAACTCCACGCTCAACCACTTCATCTATCGTGGACACAAAACTCTCATGACAGTGCTCAATATCAACATCATAAACCAACTTGAACGAGTCTAAAGACAGGTCAGATTCCAAAAAACAATCTATAAAGCCCATCAAATCGAAGGTATCTTCGAAATCACCGTAACCCAAATCCAAAACAGGAACCTGTGACCAGAGATCTTTCCAACGCCTCGACAAGATACTAGTCCTAACCGATTCCTTGGTAGAGAGTTGAGAGAGGATCCGACATAACACATCGCATGGCAAATCACTTAACCTGTCTAGAGACGTTGTAGCCATGGCGTCTCCCACAAACCCTAAAATTTACACAAAGTAAAGTTGATTAGGGCAGAGATTAGGGCGAGAGAGAGCTAGGGTAAGGAAGAGAAGAAGAACCTTTTTCAATTCGGTGGCAGAGATCTTCTCGCTAGATTTCAGATCTCTGTGACAGTTTTCTTGACAACGTCGCAATTTCAAGACCACGACACGTCGTGAGTCGTGACCTTTCAAATTTCTTGACCTTTTTTGGTATTTTTAAATTAAAAAATGATTCATATTTTCCTCTTTAATACTTTCCACAAACTTATGCTACAAATTATTGACTTTTCTTTAAATTAAAATCTAGGCCATATATTTTCTAGTTATGTAACTATTATGGTCAAAAATAATTATAAAGTAGCTAAAATAAATACTAAGTAATTTAAAATATTAATTGGAGGATTATTTTCTCTTTAATTTCAATCTTTATTGACCTACAAATGATTGACTTGGTTTAACTCTTGGCCTTTATTTTTTTCAAGTTTTTCTAATCAATATGGTGAAAAAACTTACTCTTGAATTGGAAAAATTAGTCAAAAATAATAGCTTATGTACAAAAAAATATCTTCTTCACAAAGTACATTAGATTATGATTGAATTAGCATACATTTTTAACAATTAAGACTTAATTTTTGAATTTATTTTGGTTAAGAATTAACTAGATAACTAGAAAGCAAAATATAAGATCATTACAAGAATTACTTAAGCAAAAGTACAAAAAAATATTTAAAAAAAATGAGTAGGATTTAAAAGCAAAAGTTCTAAATTTATATACTAAGTTTTATCGTGTTTATACTTTGTAGAAAATCAGTTTGATATTTTTTTACTTGAAACGTTTGATTTCATATATTAACCTTATCTTTGTAATTAACTAAACATGAGAGTTTTTGTTTAGTTAATTGTAGTATATGTACTACGTAAGTGAAAGTTTAAACACAAAGAATGAGAACAAAAAATTATTTATAACAAAAGTTATAAACTTAGACCTCTTACTGTGTTTATACGTACTTTGTAAAAATATTTCTTATCTTCATCTTTTGAAATGTTAGTTTTCATATACATACCTTAAATATTTGTGAAAAATTGTGTTTAGTGAATTTTAGTCAACATAACTTTTGAATTTATTTTGGTTAAGAATTAACTAGATAACTAGAAAGCAAAATATAAGATAATTACAATAACTACCTAAGCAAAAGTACAAACCAAAAGAAAGAGAACAAGTTGGTTTTAAAAGCAAAAGTTCTAAATTTACATACTAAGCCTAATCGAAATTGTAATAACTTCTTATAATTGTGTAAAAGGTTGTCTCGAAATGTTTATCTATCTTGTAAACACTTTCTGATAAAAGGTTGTCTCGAAATGTTTATCTAGTTTTTGAAGTTGAGAATATTCCCAGTGTCTCTGCAATTGTTTCGCCACAAAAAATAAATCTGGTTCTGCTGGTGACTGAATTGGAGCAGGTGATGGCTTACACGCTCTGGCGGAGGATCACTATCCGATGGCTGTTTCTTGGTAAGAACCATTCACCCTGTGAGACAACATGAGAAACCGTAACCATAGAGGAAACTCCAGTGACTCTAGGGCCATTTGAACCTGGGATGTCTGGTAAAGGGCCCAAATTTGGTCCAATCATCATGCCAAAAAAGCGCAACAAGATCTGAACGGACTTGACAAGAGAGGTAGGGTCTAGCTAGAGCCTGCAGTTTGACCAAATCCAACTTCCTGACCCCTGAAAATGAGTGTCCCAGCAAAGTCTTCCACTGATAACCGTTTTTTTGAATCCAAGAAACATATCTCTTCTGTTCTGCAATAACATTCGGAACTCAGCAGATCATGCTTACAAAATTCAATGTCATATAATACTTCTTTCGCGATTTGGAAATCTGAGAGAGAGATCGAGAGAATCCACATGTAACCAAAATAAAATATACACATATCAGTCCACATATAACAAAAGGTGAAGAGGAAAGACATGCAACACCTCCAAAGACAAAGCCAATACTTTGATATATATACAAAATGCCACCAACAAGGACAAAAGATCATGACACCCTCCAAAGTAAATAGATAAAACTCAACTACAACCAAATTAAAGAACAAACATTTAAGTGGAGATGATGATCATGAAACCGGTAAGGCCATCTTCTTTTAGACTAACGAGCAAACACTCTTCAAAGAAACATGAGATTCTCAACTTGACCAGGAAAGATAGAGATTGTACAACGATTAGAATCTTTATCCCAAAGTGGAAGGTTGAGTTCTTTGATTCCTTCTATGTAGACTCTTCTCACACTGTTTTTCTTTGGATCATAATAGACAACATAAAAACGTTCTGCAGACAAAGATTTTTGTGCCAAAACAAACTCACCTACATCAGTGAGACAGAAGACTCTGAAAACCAACTCAGCTCCGGGGAGATCTACATCAAAAACCCTCTTCGACCATTCATGTGTCTTAGCATCCAGTAGAACCCATGACTCAATTCTAACAGTATGAGGTCTAGTACTAGGAGGCGAGTGTATGAGAGCAAGCTTTCCCTTGTAGCTTGTCAGCTTTGTAAAGATTGCAGTTTCTGGTATTTCTATAAGATGGAATTTTTCAGAGCTAACATCAAAACTCATAACTGCTTGATACATGCCGAGATAGCTCGGATCGATGTCAAGAAAAGCCCCATAGTACAAAACACCATCAATACTAATCTCATGAGAATCAGGAGAGTGAGGAGGGAAATCTTCAATCATCCTCCAAGAATTCCCATTTCTTCCCATTGTCAAAACACGAAGCTCCTGAGCTAAACCACGACGCCTACCAACAGGGTTTCCTTTGGTCATACAGAGAACTTTGTAATCACCACTGCTAGGATCATAACCCAAGTAATGGTACATATCGATCCTCAGAGAATCAATCTTGGGCAGAGTCATGTATCGTCTAATGCTGGGGTTGTACACATTGAGTTTACAAGGAGGTCCGTAACAAATCAAACCATGAACAGATGGAGCAACGGTTATGTAGGGTTGAGAATGACATTTCATATGGTAAACCGCTACAGAGGATGATGATGATGATGATTCACCTCGATTTTGTTGAGGAGGCTGGATCGCTGAGAAGAAGAAATGCTTACCGTGCGGCTTGCTCTCGAATGTGAACATGAGACTTTTGGGACGAGTCGAGGAGGACTTGTTCAAGTACGATTTCATGAAATCTCGGCTGCGAATGAGTGATGCATACTGCGTCGATACGCAGCGAAACCTCGCTAGGGTTTCAACAGTCGATGCTTTGAGTATCTCCGGGATGAGATCATGTGGAATCGGGTCTGTGGATCTCAGATCATCTGAGATCTTCTTCTTCTTCTTCTTCTTCTCTCTCTTCTGTGTTTCCATGGCCGAGACTACGTCGAATTTGACTCCCACTCTCACTGACTCCCCAAAAACCCCTAATTTTCTCTCCTGAATGAAGAAGACGGTTGCTTTTTAATTTTGGAATTAAAAAATAGAAATTTTCAATTACATTAAAACAGTTTGGATATCCCTATACCTATCCCTATCCCTATATAAGTAAAAGAGAAGTACAAAATCGATTATGAGTCCGGTTAAAATTAAAAAAAAAACCCGACATTAAACATTCAGATACTTGGAAATCGGATTATTTGTTGGGTATGGATATAAACCTAAAAATCGAAAACAGTAATTAATTTTAAAAACGAATTAGTTTTTAGAAAATAATAATTTACCAATTTTTTTTGGAATTTGTTTAAAGTTGTTACCATAAAAATCGAGCTATTAAATTCGAAATTGCATATACAATATAAACGTAATTAATTTGGTGATATAATTTGATATATTTAAGGAAAAGATAATTAAATTTTATATTACCAAATTATTATTTATTTCCGATTTTTATAATTTTCCTAAACAAAACTATGCTTATAATTTCGAATGACTACATATGGAAAAACACTTAATTTCAACAATAAATATAGAATATTACACATATATTCTAATTTAATTCGTTTATTAATTATAGCAAATGATTATATATATGGCTTGCTCACAAAGATATTGTGTATGACTTCTATATATATCATCTTATTAGCAAACTAAATATCACACGTCATTATTTCTTCTGAGAACTTTTGTATAAAACAACTTATTATCAAACTAAACAAAACCGTTTTTGTTTATTTTTTGTTATAAGAACATTCATATTTTATGTCGTTTGTTTGTTAGTATACTAATCATGCATGTAATCTTTTGACCAAAAAAAAAAACTAATCATGTAATCTATTGTGCAGCTTATTCTAAACAAATTATGCTTTAATTTTTTGCCCGATAATTTTTTTCATATGGTTAGTAGTATTCTCATACTTTTTTCTAACTATGTTAAGTTTAATATGATAACAAATATTTAAGATGAATCTTTTTGTCTTCTTATCAATGTTACAATTTTCTCTTGGTAAGATGCATGAGATTCATCATCATGTTTATATGTTCTTAGAAATGGATAAAATATTAAATATTTTCTGTTTTGCACTTTATAACTTTGTGCCCACCATTTTATTACTTATCTAAATCTTATAATTTTGATTAAAAGAAAAATATACGTAGAGTTTTTTTGGCAAACATGAACTCCAGCTGACATGGATTTGTTTGACTCAACATCAACATACAAGACACAGGACCAAGACAAGATAATCAATACGTAAAAATGGAACATGTATCAAAACGTTTGGCAAGCATGAATTCCAATCGATGTTATACTTTTCTATAATATATGTAAATATATGTAATAACAGTAAATTATTAAAAAATGATCTGATTTTTTTTTTTTGGATTTACAATATCTATAATATCCTAAAAATTTACTTCTCAATAACATATTAAAAAAAAATCTAATATATATATTTAGAATATATGATTTTTATAAAAATGCCATGTTGGTTTCCAAAACTCAAAATTATATGGTAGAGCCGGTTAGGAGTGATATTTATATAAATGCAATCCTTTTAACACTGTGAGTGTGTATTTCTTACAAATATATATTTTTACAAACATAATATTTTACGGGTTGTAAGTACATTGTGATTGTGTATTTTTGTTACAAATACACTTTTACAAATTGGTTCATTAAATATATACAGTAAATGCATACTATAGTTATATATTTTTATATAAATACAATCTTTTATGGGTTGGTCCGTCAAAACATATGTTATAAAATTTTTTACAAATACAATATTTGACAGTATTTTACGTATATTCTAATTTCTACAAATCATATTTATATAGATGAATATTCCCCCTCGTTGTAGCGCGGGTCCGATTCTAGTGTATAAGTAAACGTCGTGCCGTGCCGTTTTTAATTTAAAACAAAGGACGTTTTGACGGTTCTTCTTTATGCTTCTAAGTTTTGTGACCCAATGTCTAAGTGAGAAACATTACTTGTAAAATCATTAAATTGTGTGACAAGGCAATCATCTTGTGGACTACTTTGATTCTTACAGAAACACAAGACTCAACTTGACTAGAGAAGAGATGATAAAAGAAAACCAGCCTTTCGTTTCTTGCAAAACACCAAAATGACAATCTCGAGTTGCCAAATCCAATCTAAAACTGAGAGCCTGACTTTAACTAGCAGCCTTATCACTAATATGTCTGGAATGTAAATCCAACTGAACCTATATATCAAAACCAAGATAGATTCGCTTTTTACTTGAAAACTAAATCAATCTCTTCCTAAGATTTACATATTGACATCTTATCAGCTCAGCTGGAGTCAGTTTCAGAAAGCAACTCAATATAAACCACGGAGGTGAAGCGCTTATGCTTAAAGGACAAAATGTGATCTACATTACAAATTCAGAAAGAAAAACTACAGTAGCAACAAAAGATGAAACATCCATGATTAACAAGTTAGACATGGAACATGAGACCTCCCAAGTAACTACAACACGGAAGTACAAAAGATGGGTTATTAGGTCACATTTCAACAGAGATCACCGTGAGTTGCAAAAAAACTAACTGACATTGAAGGTGTCGACAATCCCATCAGCTTGCGGTCTTACATAAACATAAGACTCTCAACCTCAGTAGAGAAGAGATGGAACAGAAAACAATATTTTCCTTTATTGCCACCTAATAGCTTACGCCTATGTCCTTGGAATCCTTCTACCACGACTTTTCTCACAGTGTTTTTTTTCGGATCATAATAGAGAACATAATAGGGTGAAATAAGCAAAGGCATCGGTGCCAAAATAAACTCACCCGCATCAGTGACGTTAACGAAACGATGAAGATCAAGTGGGCAATGAGCTAAATGACTTGTCCATGAACTAGGTAAAACAAAAACCTTCTTAGACCATTCATGTTTCAGTGAATCCTCTAGAACCCACAAAACCATACTACCATTAGCAGAAATTTCAGTTGACAAGATAGCTAGCTTCCCTTGGTACCTTGTCATAGTTGATAAACAGCCAAGCACGCCATCCGCATCACCAGGTGCTTTAAAAAGATCAAATTTTTCAGACCTAACATCAAAACTCATGACTGAAGCCTCCTTCGAATCTGTGGTAGCTTCATAATATAAAACACCATTGATGCATATGTGGCTAAAGATAGGAAAGTGATCATAAGGATCTTCAATGACCTTCCACGAATTATTCCCATTTCCCAATGTCAAAACCTGTAAAACGTGCTCTACGTCTACAGGCTTCGTCTCCTGTAATATAAGCCTTGGTACTGTCAAACACAAGACTTTGTAAACACAACCAATGGGATCATAGCACAAGAAGTGTTTCATGACCAAGCTTTGGGGATCTAATTCAGGCAATGTGATGGATCTTCTAGTGGTGGGATTATAAACCACAAGTGCAGAAGCAGAAGCAGTTCCGTAGCAAAACAAACCGTGAACAGAGGACGAATTGATTGAGTATTCACAAGCAGGATGCGTGAAAAGGTAAGAGGCTTCGCCTGGATTTTGGGATTGAAGCCATGAGAAAGTGAAACAATCATCTTCACGTAAGAAGGTGAAGAAGAGACGACCTGGTCGAGAAGAAGACTCCGTGAGGAACAATTTCATGAACACTCTCCCGCGGATGATGGATGTCCATAGCTTCGATACGGAGAGGAACCTCGCTAGGGTTTTTACAGGTAAGCGTTTGAGAATCTCCATCAACAGATCAATCGGAAGCAGATCTGAGTAGGTGGTGGTGGTGCTCCAGTCATATGACACCTTCTTCCTCTGTCTTCTTCTAACCCTAGGCGATGTTGATTCCACGATTGAGTCGCTGGTTTCGATGATTCCATGGCGGCGGCGACTAGAAGATCGAGTATTGTAGTGAAATGTTCTAACAATGTTGTCATTTGCATTTGCAAGCTTAGCTCTCTCTTTTCATGGCGGAGTGGGGAAACAAAAATGTCACTGAGTACGTTGCACGGAAGCGTTCGGAAGCGCGTGGAATCGCAATTCCTAATATTGACGATCAGTAGTGGGAGCGTGAGATTCTTAGTTGGAAGGGTGATGATGTTCTGTCGGAATCGTGGGTTTTCAAGTCTGTTTTCAGTTTCCGGCGAGATCTAAAACGAAGAAGACAATTACGTTTGTTTTCTTTTTATTATTACTTTTTCGTTTTTGTTTTGTCTTGGCCCAATTAGAGCCCAACTGTTTGAGTTTTAAAAAGAAGAAGAGCCCAACTGTTTTTCTTCTTATTTTTCCATCGTATTGACGAAATAAAACGAAATTAATCAAAATTCTAACGATTAAGCTTCTGCATCATGCACACAAAGACAAAAGGCATTGAAAGACACTTATCATATCTCAATCTCATGTTTCTACAACAAAAAGCTGCTTACGGTTCATGTTTCTCAACATCCACTAGAACCAATATCATTAATTATTCTACAAGTACATAGAATTACACTAATGTACGTACAGTTATCATATCTCATGATAATTTACACTAATTTTTGCTTGATTTTCCAACCAGAATTCAATGTTTAAGAATGACCATATTTAAACTTTTATACTAATGTTTTAATAAATCCTAAAATCTATATAGATATTTACTGCTATATTGAAAATAATGTGAATTGTACACTATCTCGACCCGAAATACATTAGTCAAATTTTCCTGAATTTAGAATTAATTTAGTCTTTTATTTCGTCCTTTATTACGTACATTTTAGGGTTAATTAATACCTTTGATTAGCTTATATTTAATGAAGACTTGTTCAGTTGTTTTTTTTTTTTCCAAGACTTGTTCAGTTGTTTGTGAGGTATGAATGTGTTGTAAGTCCTCTCATTCTCGTCCAATGAACAAAACCCTCATTTGTCTCTTTCTCCCGTTTTTTTTTGTGCGTGCCAAAGCTCTCCTCATTTTTTCGACCAACTAAACCTCTCTCTCTCTCTCTCTACCTTCTCCTTGCCCCCTCATCTCTCTAGAACCATGAACCACCACCGTAACCCTCCTCCTTTCTTTCTCTTTTTTCCGATATTCTTTTTCGTCTCTTCACCAATTCGAGTTCGAGTCATTCTAGTCTTGAAAAAAATCATGTGTGTCTTCTGAACCCATATATATAGAACCAAATCGATCACCAATATGGAACTTCCAATAGCATCCCTAAATGATCTTTTACCAAGTCCGATCTGCCCTTTAAATGTTTCTTACAAAATCTAACAGTATTATTCATCTCTCTACGAACAAAGTGAAGCTCCTTATTTTTAGCTCATAGTTAGTTTTCTAATTAAATGTATCTTTCCAAATTTCTCTATCAAATTGAATAAGAAAATTAGTAGATTGCGGGAATCATGAAAAATAAAACTACATGAGGCCTTCAAATTAAATGAGAATATGCGATGAGGGCAGCAATAAACAAGTACAATACATAGAGGCTACATGAACATTCAAAAGATGCAACACAAAGCAAAACCAGAGACAATGCCGAGAGTATGAATACATAAACAAAGTTTCGCCAAAAAAAAAAAAGACAAAAGATCATGAAATCTCCCAAGTAATTACAACTTAAGAACAAACATTTCGATGGAGATAAGAGCGAGCAAACTTAGAGAAACATGGGATTATCAATCTGACCAGGGAAGATAGATTGTGTGATGCACAATGGTGCCCCATCCAGTTCTGAGCATATTCCTTCTATGACGACTCTTCTCACAGCATTTTTCTTGATATCAAAGTAGACAACATAAAATGGTTTTTTAGTACCACAAACCAGTCTGGGTGCCAAAACAAATTCACCTGCATCAATGGGAGAATGGGGGGAAAAGTTAAGCCAAGACATATATTGTAGCCAAAACAATAATGTTTCAAGGGCCAAAAGCTTACCTCCATCAGTAAAACCAAAGGCACTACAGTCATCATAATTATGGCCAAGTAATGGAGGTGGAACGTACAAGTGTTTTGACCATTCATGTTTCACAGCATCCTCTAGAACCCACAATTTGATGCCATAATCATGATGCGTTCCAGAGTAAAAGAATGCAAGCCTTCCCTCGTAGGTTGTCAGCCTTTTACGCATGACAATGTTTGGTGGTAACTCTGGTAGTTTTATGTGATCAAATTTTTCTGACGTAACATCAAAACTCATGATGCCATCAATCATCTCGTCAGTGTTGAGATGAACTATATAATACAAAACACCATTGTGACATAGAGCAGGAGAATAAGGAGAACGAAGTAAGTGGGGAGGAAAATCTTCAATCTTCCTCCAAGATTTATCCTTTCCCACTGTAAAAACCCGAAAGTATCCTGCTTTCTGTTGGAAATAGATCTGGAAGCTGCCCCTTTTAACAGTTTTACTTCTCACTTCCTTAAAAGTGTTCTTACAGCCACACAAAACATATTTATACTACACTTACTTTAACCTACTTATCCTCCTCCATCAACCTAAAAACGAGACCCATAATACATTGGGGCCTTAATTAAGTTTATGGCCCAATGGCCTTCTTACTTGTCTACTTATTACAAAACACAGAGTTTAACTTATTTCTCTGTCTCGACTCTTCTTCTTCTTCTCTTCTTTTTCTACGACTCCATCGCCTTCTCTTCTTCACCAGCTTCTACATCTTCTGAATCTCTCTGTTCCTAATCACCTCAGCCTCTTCTTCCTTCACTGTCTCTTGTTCCTTATTGAGCAAAGGATCAACTTCCAACACTCCCTCTTGATCCTTTTGCTCAATCCCCAAAATCTGACCTAAGAAGTTGATTCCCTTTGTTTCTGAAACTTCTTTGATTTGGTTCTTAATACTTGGTCCTATGCCTCTCAGAATATCAGCATAGCTCAATGGTAGGTTCTCTTGCTCCCTCACTGTCTTTATCTTTCCAATCTCATCAGATTTGATATGGCTCTTCATTTTTCCGGATCTGGCCATTGCCTTGATTTCTTTCACGCTCTCTTCAACCTTGACTAAACCTTGATTCTTGTTCTTGTTCTGCATGTACTCTCGCAAGTATTGCAAGTCACCGATCCTTTCTGCAACATCTACAAGACTCACGAGTAATTTAAATTGCTCCCTCATTGTTTCATTCTTTACCTTTGTAATCTTGATTGAGTTTGACCCAGTTTCTGATCTGCTTCTCTTCATGACCGATCCCTTGTACTTGTCATGAGTTTCTGTGATTTGAGACTTCTTCTTCTCTATGTTGGTCTCATTGCAAGCCGAATCATCAATCTCCATCTCATGTGACCTCTTCTTTTTTTCTCTCCCTCTTCTCCTTCTTTTTCATACCTCGAGTCTTCCTCTTGCTTTCCTTCTGATTTTCCCTTTGAATCCGATTCTTCTCCAGATTCTTTAGCTTTTTCTTCTCTCTTTTGAAGTGATTCAGTTCTCTCTCTTGCAGGTAGCTTTCAGCTGAGGCATATGTCGGACCTCTATCTCCCTCATCCGGTTCGATGCTATTCACTTTACTGCACACCAGCATTTTCTTTGTCTTCTTATGATCGTTACTCTTACAGTGTTTGACATCAACCGTCTTTTGAATTTCAGCTTCATGTTTTTCCTTGTGAGAAAAAAGAGTTTTGACATCGCTGCAGATAGTCTCCCTCACCTCAGGTTCTCTATCCTTTTTCAGTAAGGACTTTCCCAATTCTGCTTTTGTAACATCTCCAACCTCTCCCATAACCGCTTGTAAACTTTTGCTTGTAGTCTCCATACTTGGTGAGATGTTCTTCCTCTGGTTAGTATCTTCTTTAGACAATGGCTTGAGACTCTCAGCTAAGTTTTCGTCTGTTGATTTTTCTTCATCTTTCAGCATTGTGTTATGGTCCTCTGCTTTCAGGCTTATCCCCTTGGTTCTTTCAACTTTCTCNCAGTCTCTAGCATAGTGTCCCACCTTTCCACACACAAAGCAACTTCCTCTAGGTCTGAATTGCATGTTTTGTTGTGCGTTTGTTATCTTGTTTTTGTTGTAGTAGCATTCTTCCTCACTGTGATTGTTTTTCCTGCATATGCTACACCACTTTGACTGAGATGATTCTGACCTGAACGTGTCCTGCACATTTTGAACATTTTTGAATTTCTGAAACCTTGCTGCAAATGCACCTTCTGCATTTCCACCATTTCTGTCATCTAATCTCTTCTCTTGTCCTTGTAAGGCATTGACTACCTCAGCCACTGTTATAGTTGAAAGGTCTTTTGTCTGCTCTATAACACCCACATATGAGTCAAACCTCTCTTGCAAGGAGCACAATATCTTGGAGACAATCATGCTCTCAGGTAACACTTCTCCATGAGTTCTCATTTCATTTCCCAGCTCCACTACTTTCTTAGTGAAATCTACAATTGTCACTCTCTCATCTTGTTTCAGGTTGTAAAAGTTGGCCCTTAGTCTCTGCAGCATTATCATGGAACCTTTTGAGTCTCCTTGAAACCTCAGCTTCAACACTTCCCATGCTTCTCTTGACGTTTCAGTCACCGACAGGTAAGTGCTGAAAATTTCTTCAGTAACAGCACTAAACAGCAGTTGCAAGGCTGTTTGGTCTTTCATTTCAAGTTCCTCCCACTCTCCTAATTTCTTTCTCTCATCTTGTACAGGTGTAGCTAACTTAGATGATTCTGGAATTCCCTCAGTTACTATCTTCCACAACCCCTTAGACTTAAGGATTGCCTTCATCTTAATGACCCATAAGCTATAGTTATTCCCATCACACACTGGAACCACTAGTGAGTTCTGCATTTCTACTTAACTACTGGTTTTTGATTTTACCTTTTCTTTTCTTTCTGCTGTGTTCTAATGAACCAGCTTATGCCTTTGATTTCTTTGTGCAGATCTTCAAGCTTCAAGGCCACCAAGACCGTGTAGCTCTGATACCATGTTGGAAATAGATCTGGAAGCTGCCCCTTTTAACAGTTTTACTTCTTACTTCCTTAAAAGTGTTCTTACAGCCACACAAAACATATTTATACTACACTTACCTTAACCTACTTATCCTCCTCCATCAACCTAAAAACGAGACCCATAATACATTGGGGCCTTAATTAAGTTTATGGCCCAATGGCCTTCTTACTTGTCTACTTATTACAAAACACAGAGTTTAACTTATTTCTCTGTCTCGACTCTTCTTCTTCTTCTCTTCTTTTTCTACGACTCCATCGCCTTCTCTTCTTCACCAGCTTCTACATCTTCTGAATCTCTCTGTTCCTAATCACCTCAGCCTCTTCTTCCTTCACTGTCTCTTGTTCCTTATTGAGCAAAGGATCAACTTCCAACACTTTCACCCTACACAACACTTTGTAATCACCATAGATGGGATCATAACCCAAGTAACTGTAACACGGGAGACTCTCATAATCGACCTTAGGCAAAGTAGTGGACTTTCTAGTGCTAGGGTTATATATCTCAATCAAAGAAGGACTTCCATGGCATATCAAACCATGAACAGAAGCAGCATAAGTTGTGTGCGGTAGATGTTGGTAACTCAAATGGTAAGTTGCTGAAGAGGATGACGATGATTCACCTTGATTTTGAGGTTGACTGGCTGAGAAAAAGTATTGCTTTTCCCTCGCCAACGCCCAATGTTTATACTCCTTGAATGAGATTATGAGGCTTTTGGGACGAGTAGAAGACTTGATCAAGTACGATTTTATGAACTCTCGGCTGCGAATCATGGATGCATACTGCGTCGATACACAGCGAAACCTCGCTAGGGTTTCAACAGTCGATACTTTGAGTATCTCCTCGATGAATCGGCTCTGTGTTTCTCAGATCGTAGCAGATCTTCTTGTTCGCTTTTTGTTCTTGTTCTTGTCTTTCCATGGCGGTGATACCAACGAACGGTGTCGAGTGTTCTCGCTCCACAAACCTTATCTTCTAACCCAAGACCAAGAGAAGAAGAAAATCAAGTATAATATCTAATGGCTGGCGTTTTGCTTTTCTTTTAAAATTTGGTATTTAATTATCTGAAATACGTTAATTAAACCAATACAATACGCGGGATAAATAGATTCGGAAATATAGTAAAAACAGTAAAAACAAATATTTATAAAACATTGATTTATAGTTGAGACAAAATACCAAAAAGAAAAAAACCTAAATTTCCGTGGGGTTATTGGTTTAAGATTTGAATAGAGTTTTAAAGATTTTTAATGTTATGTAAAATCTGTTGTTATTAGATCAAGATTTTGTTAAATTCTGTTAAAATTTAGTGTTATTAGTTTGTGATTTGTAAAAAATCATTTAAAATCTTAACAAATCTGGGTTATTGGATTCAGACTTTTATAAAGTCATTAAAAGTTTTGTATTATTCAAATAAAACAAAAGAATCTAAGATTGTTAATGAGTTGAATTATTATGTTATTGATTCATGATTTTAGACAATTTCTTTACAAAATAAAGTCATGGAAAGTATCATAAAAATACAGGGATTGTTTGGAAGACTTCACAAGATTTTAGAAAACTAATCAACAAAACTCTTTAGCAATCTATAACAATCTTTCACTTATTCATTTTTAATAATTTTGTTGAACTCTTCAAAAATCTTCATAAATCTCAAACCAATACCACCCCTTCGTCTTTCTACAGTATTATTAGTTATGTACGTGTAACGTGTTTCTTTATTATAATTCTTTTGTTTTGACTTTTGACAGTTCCAAAATTTTCTTTTGTCTTTTTATCAAAGCTCACAATTTTCTAAAACGTATCTTTCCAAATCTTAATCTCTCTATCAAGTGGGAGATTTAAGAGATTGCGAATTATGAAAAGTAAAAATCACAAAATCAAAGAAGATGAGACAGTGATACACAAGTGTAATACAGAATGACTAAGCAACTATTAGTATAGATCGATATAGTTGTAATGTATATCTATCAATATCTTGTAACCATATATATACTCGTATCTATAGTTTAGATCTTTTAAGCTGTGTATAAATATGAACTCTCACATAAGATTAATAAAGTATCAATTCATAATCTCTCTACAGCAACTAAGCAAAACCGCGAGAAAACCGAGAGCATGAACACAAACGAATAGTCTTCAAACACAAACAAACTGTCTTAAAAAAAAATGACAAAAGACCATGAATCCTCCAAGTAATTAACACAACTGCAGCTGAAGAACACACATATCAATGGAGATATATAAGAGCCAGCACTGTTTAGAGAAACATGAGATTATTAGCATGACCAGGGATGACCGAGATTATGCGATGATTTGGATCTTTATTCCAAAGTGGATCCTCCCTTCCTGTGATTCCTTCTATGACGACTCTTCTCACTCTATTTTTCTTTGGATCATAATAGAGAACATCAAATGGTCCTCTCTCCACAAATGCCGGTGCCAAAACAAACTCTCCTGCATCATTGGCACAATAGACATGAAAAAAGTAATAATAATAAATATCTATTGTATAGCAAAACATAAAATGGTGCATAAAGTCTCACCTTCACCAACAACAGAAAAGGGAATGAAACAATAGCAAGACGGCTGGCCATTTGTTATAGGAGAAGAAAAAGACTGCATCGACCATTCATGTGTTGCAGCATCCTCTAGAACCCACAACTCAATGCTATATATATGGTTATGACATTTAGAGAACACAAATGCAAGCTTCCCCTCGTAGCATGTCAGCTTTGGAAAAGATAAATGCTTTAGAGGTAACTCTGGTCCTTTGATAAGATCAAATTTTTCCGATCTAACATCAAAACTCATGAATGCTTCACTCTTACCATCTTCGTTGAGCAAAGCCCGATAATACAAAACACCATGGATACATATATCAGGAGACTCATGAAAATCAAGAAAGTGAAGAGGAAAATCTTCAATCATCCTCCATGATTTATCCTTCCCCAATGTCAGAAGCCGAAGCTCTTGAGCTAAACCATATCGCTTACCAACAGGGTCTCCTTTAGTCATACACAACACTTTGTAATCACCATCGATGGGATCATAACCCAAGAAATGATATATATCTATCCTCATGGACTCTATCTTAGGCAAAGTAATGGACCGTCTAGTGCTAGGATTGTACACCATGAGTTTACACGAAGGTCCGTAACAAATCAAGCCGTTAACAGAAGGTGCAAAAGTTTTGTACGGGTGAAAATGACATTTCATATGGTAAACAGCTAGGGCAGATGATACTAATTCACCTCGATCTTGGGGCTGAAGCGATGAGAAGAAAAAATGCTTCCCGGAACTCTTTCCTTCAAATGTGAAGATGAGACTTTGCGGACTATCCGAGGATTTCATCAAATATGTTTTCACGAAATCTCGGTTGCGAATGAAGGATGCATATTCTTTCGATACGCAAACGAACCTTGCTAGGCTTTTAACAGGCAATCCTTTGAATATCTCTTGAATGACATCAGCTGGAATTGATATCGTATGTGAGCTGCCTCCGGTTGTTTTCAGATCATCCAAGTTCTTTTTCTTTTCAGCTTCATGTGCTCCCATGGGAGAACGTACGGTGTCGATTGCTCTCAGTGGCAAAGGCTTATCTTCTGGTGGACACAGAAGATATGAAAAACGAAATCTCCCTCGATCGTTTTGGTCTTCTTTTGTAAAATTGACCATTCAAATCTATATTAATAATTAATTAATTTCATGACACTATAAAATTCAAATGAGATTACTTTTACATAATCCTTTTTTGGAATGTGAATCTTATTATTCAACAAAAATAAATATTTACATGGTAAGAAATATAAACTTGTATGGAAAAGGAAGTCTTAAAATGTAATAAAATCAAAAGAATAAAAATAATAGTTAATGGGGTACTTGCGTTTGACTACAACTCTGTAGATGATCGAACAATATCCAGTGTGACTGAGCATGTACTATTGTGTCGAACCTCAAAACCAATCCGGAGTATTCATCTCTCTACGAACAAAGTGAAGCTCCTTATTTTTTTTTTTGTCATCATTGAATCGACAAAGCCCGATTCATAGTCAAACCCTACTACGCGGGGTAACGCGACTTAGTAGAGTCGAACTCCGGTGGGATCGGTTGCAGAGGTGGTGCTGTAATCACTTGACTAAAGACACTTCCCAGTGAAACTTCTTATTTTTAGCTCATAGTTTTCTAATTAAATATATCTTTCCAAATTTCTCTATCAAATTAAATAAGAAAACTAGGAGATTGCGAATCATGAAAAAGAAAACTACATGAGGCCTCCATATTAAATGAGAATATGTGATGAGGGCAGCAATAAACAAGTTCAATACATAGAGTCTACATGAACATTCAAAAGATGCAACACAAAGCAAAACCAGAGACAATGCCGAGAGTATGAATACATAAACAAAGTTTCGCCAAAAAAAAAAAAAAGAGAAAAGATCATGAAATCTCCCAAGTAATTACAACTTAAGAACAAACATTTCGATGGAGATAAGAGCGAACAAACTTAGAGAAACATGGGATTATCAATCTGACCAGAGAAGATAGATTGTGTGATATACAATGTGTCCTCAGCCAGTTCTGTGCATATTCCTTCTATGACGACTCTTCTCACAGCATTTTTCTTGATATCAAAATAGACAACATAAAATGGTTTTTGATCACTATAAACCAGTAGGGGTGCAAAAACAAATTCACCTGCATCATTGGGAGAATGGGGGGGAAAGTTAAGCGAAGACATCTATTGTAGCCAAAAAAAATGTTTCAAGGGCCAAAANAAACAAAAATGTTTCAAGGACCAAAGCTTACCTCCATCAGTAAAACCAAAGGCAATACAATCATCAAAAGTGATGCCATCAAATGGAGGTGGAACGTACAAGTGTTTCGACCATTCATGTTTCACAGCATCCTCTAGAACCCACAATCTGATGCTATGATCACTATATCCATACGTTCCAGAGCTAAAGAATGCAAGCCTTCCCTCGTAGGATGTCAGCCTTTGACGCGAGAAACTGTTTGGTAACTCTGGTAGTTTTATGTGATCAAATTTTTCTAACGTAACATCAAAACTCATAATCGCATCAATCTTCTTATCAGTGTTGAGATGAACTATATAATACAAAACACCATTGTGACATATATCAGGAGAATAAGGAGAATGAAGAAAGTGGGGAGGAAAATCTTCAATCTTCCTCCAAGATTTATCCTTTCCTACAGTCAAAACACGAAAGTCTCCTGCTTTCACCATACACAACACTTTGTAATCACCATAGATGGGATCATAACCCAAGTAACTGTAACACGGGAAACTCTCATAATCGATCTTAGGCAAAGTAATGGATTTTCTAGTGCTAGGGTTATATATCTCAATCATAGAAGGACCTCCATGGCATATCAAACCATGAACAGAAGCAGCATAAGTTGTGTGCGGTAGATGTCGGGAACGCAAATGGTAAGTTGCTGAAGAGGATGACGATGATGATTCACCTTGATTTAGAGGTTGACTGGCTGAGAAGAAGAATTGCTTCCCCAACCCCAAAGGTTCAAACTCCTTGAATGAGATTATGAGGCTTTTGGGACGAGTAGAAGACTTGATCAAGTACAATTTTATGAACTCTCGGCTGCGAATCATGGATGCGTACTGCGTCGATACGCAGCGAAACCTCGCTAGGGTTTCAACAGTTGATGCTTTGAGTATCTCCTCGATGGCATCATGTGGAATCAGGTATGTGCTTCTCAGATCATCGGAGATCTTCTTGTTCGCTTCTTGTTCTTGTTCTTGTCTTTCCATGGCGGTGATACCAACGAACGGTGTTGAGTGGTCTCGCTCCACCAATCTTATCTTCTAAACCAAGAGAAGAAGAAAATGAAGTATAATATCTAATGGTCTTGCTTTCTTTTAAAATTTGGTATTTAATTATCTGAAATACGTTAATTAAACCAGTACAGAATTTGACTCGTACAACACGCGGGATAAAAAAAATTGGGAAATATAGTAAGACGGTAAAAAATATTTATAAAACATGGATTGACAATTGAGAAAAATAAAATACCAAAATGTTTCATTAATTATACTGTTATTAAATGCTTATATGCATGAACGATTATTGGACGAACTAAACCTCTCTCTAGAAGACTAGAACCACCACCGTAACCCTCCTCTTTTCAGTCTCTTTTTCAGATCTTCTCCTCCACCTCATCTTAAAGCGCCGTCTTTACTTCAAACAACCGTACCATAACGTTTTTGTCTCTTCACAAAATCGACTCATTTTAGTGAACCCATAGAACCAAACACCCCCATCTCGACATCCAATAGCATCCATAAATGATATTTTACCAAGTCTGATCTGCCCTTTAAATTTTTCTTACAAAATCTAACAGACTCGGTATGAACCTACCCTCTCTTTAATATTCCTCTCTCTACGAACAAAGCGAAGGCCCTTATTTTTAGCTCATAGTTTTCTAAATGTATCGTTCCAAATTTCTCTATCAAATATAAGAAAGACAATTTAGATGAAAAAGAAAACTACATGAGGCGGCCTACAAATTAAATGAGATGAGGGCAGCAAATCCACAAGTTCAATACATAGAGGCACATGAACATTCAAAAGATGCAACACTAAGCAAAACCAGAGACAATGTCGAGAGTATATATAAATACATAAACAAAGTTTCGTTAAGAAGAAAAAAAAAAAAAAAGAGAAAAGATCATGAAATCCAACTTAAGAACAAACATTTCAATGGAGATAAGAGGGAGCAAACTTAGAGAAACATGGGATTATCAATCTGACCAGGGAAGACAGATTGTGTGATATACAATGTCTCCTCATCCAGTTTTGTGAATATTCCTTCTATGACGACTCTTCTCACAGCATTGTTCTTGATATCAAAATAGACAACATAAAATGGTTCTTCACTACAAAACAGTATGGGTGCCAAAACAAATTCACCTGCATCATTGGGAGAATGGGGTCAAATAACAGCCATGCATGACATCTTTTGTAACCCAAAACATCAATGTTTCAAGTGCCATAAAAAAAAAAAAAAAGCTTACCTCCATCAGTAAAACAACAGGCAATAAAATCATCATAATTATGGCCATCTAATGGAGGTGGAGCGTATAAGTGCTTCGACCATTCATGTTTCACAGCATCCTCTAGAACCCACAGTCTGATGCTAGAATCACCATATATTCCATTGCAAAAGAATGCAAACCTTCCCTCGTAGGTTGTCAGAATTGGAAGCAAGACATTGTCTGGTAACTCTGGTAGCTTTATGAGATCAAATTTTTCGGACCTAACATCAAAACTCATAATCGCAGGAATCATATCATCAGGGTGGGGATGATTCTCATGGGTGCTGAGATGATGAACTCCATAATACAAAACACCATTGAGACATAGATCAGGAGAATATGGAGAACTATGAGTGTGGGGAGGAAAATCTTCAATCTTCCTCCAAGATTTATCCTTTCCCACAGTCAAAACACGAAAGTCTCCTGCTTTCACCATACACAACACTTTGTAATCACCATCGATGGGATCATAACCCAAGTAAATGTAATATGGGAAACTCTCATAATCGATCTTAGGCAAAGTAATGGATTTTTTATTGCTAGGGTTATATATCTCCATCTTAGAAGGAGGTCCATGGCAAATCAAACCATGAACTGAAGGAGAAGAAGTTGTGTGCAGTCGATATTGGCAACTCATATGGTAAGTTGCTGAAGAAGATGATTCACCTTGATTTTGAGGTTGACTGGCTGAGAAGACGAATTGATTCCCCAAACGTTCCATCTCCATGAATGTGAAGATGAGGTTTCTGAGAGGACGAGTAGACGACTTGACCAAGTACGATTTCATGAACTCTCGGCTGCGAATCATGGATGCATACTGCGTCGATACGCAGCGAAACCTCGCTAGGGTTTCAACAGTCGATGCTTTGAGTATCTCCTCGATGGCATCATCTGGAATTGGGTCTGTGCTTCTCAGATCATCGGAGATCTTCTTGTTCGCTTCTTGTTCTTGTCCCTCCATGGCGGTGATACCAACGAACGGTGTTGAGTGTTCTCGCTCCACCAATCTTATCTTCTAATTAACCAAGAGAAGAAGAAATCTATAAATGCCTCGCGTTTTGCTTTCTTTTAATTATTAGAAATACGTTAATTAAACCAGTACAATACGCGGGATAAATAAATTCGGAAATATAGTAAGAAGGTAAATAATAAATTTGGGATTTACAGTCGAGAAAAATACCAAAATTTTTCTATTCACAGTATGAGTTATATGTACGTGTTTCTTTATGACAGTTCCAAATTTAATATAAATATAGTTGTAATGTATATCTATCAATATTTTGTAACCAGATACTCGTATCTATAGTTTAGATCTTCTAAGCTGTGTATAAATATGAACTCTCTCATAAGATTAATAAAGTATAAATTCATAATCTCTCTTCAGCAACAACGCAAAACCATGAGAAAACCGAGAGTATGAACACAAACAAATAGTCTTCAAACACAAAAAAAACTGTCTCCAAAAAAAAAATGACAAAAGATCATGAATCCTCCAATTAATTAACACAACTGCAGCTGAAGAACAAACATATCAATGGAGATGTATAAGAGCCAGCACTCTTTAGAGAAACATGAGATTATTAGCATGACCAGGGATGACCGAGATTATGCGATGATATGGATCTTTGTTCCAAAGTGGCTCCTCCCTTCCTGTGATTCCTTCTATAACGACTCTTCTCACTCTATTTTTCTTTGGATCATAATAGAGAACATCAAATGGTCCTCTCTCCACAAATACCGGTGCCAAAACCAACTCTCCTGCGTCATTGGAACAATAGACATGGAAAAAAAAAATTAATAACAAATAAGTCTTGCCATCTATTGTATAGCAAAACATAAACTGGTGCATACAGTACTTTCAAGGACCAAAACAGTCTCACCTTTACCAACAACAAAAAAGGGATTGAAACTATTGCAAGACGTCTCGCCATTTATTATAGGAAAAGAATAAGACTGCATCGACCATTCATGTGTCGCAGCATCTTCTAGAACCCACAACTGAATGCTATATATAAAGATATGAAGTTTAGAGAACACCAATGCAAGCTTCCCCTCGTAGCATGTCAGCTTTGGAAAAGATAAATGGTATTCAAGTAGCTCTGGTCCTTTGATAAGATCAAATTTTTCCGATCTAACATCAAAACTCATGAATGCTTCACTCTTACCATCTTCGTTGAGCAAAGCCCGATAATACAAAACACCATGGATACATATATCAGGAGACTCATGAAAATCAAGAAAGTGAAGAGGAAAATCTTCAATCATCCTCCATGATTTATCCTTCCCCAATGTCAGGATCCGAAGCTCTTGAGCTAAACCAAAACGCATACCAACAGGGTCTCCTTTAGTCATACACAACACTTTGTAATCACCACTGATGGGATCATAACCCAAGAAATGATATATATCTATCCTCATGGAGTCAATATTAGGCAAAGTAATGGACCGTCTAGTGCTAGGATTGTATACCATGAGTCTCCATGGAGGTCCGTAACAAATCAAGCCGTTAACAGAAGGTGCAAAAGTTTTGTACGGTCGAAAATGGCATTTCATATGGTAAATAGCTAAGGAAGATGATACTGATTCACCTCGATCTTGGGGCTGAAGCGATGAGAAGAAAAAATGCTTCCCTGAACACTTTCCTTCAAATGTGAAGATGAGACTTTGCGGGCTATCCGAGGATTTCATCAAATATGTTTTCACGAAATCTCGGTTGCGAATGAAGGATGCATATTCTTTCGATACGCAGACGAACCTTGCTAGGCTTTTAACAGGCAATCCTTTGAATATCTCTGGAATGACATCAGCTGGAACTGATATCGCATGTGAGCTGCCTCCGGTTGTTCTCAGATCATCGGAGTTCTTTTCCTTTTTAGCTTCATGTGCTTCCATGGCAGAACGTACGGTGTCGATTGCTCTCAGTGGCAAAAGCTTATCTTCTGGTGGACATAGAAGATATGAAAAATGAAATCGCACTCGTTTTGGTCTTCTTTTTTTAAATTGACCATTCAAATTTATAGAAATAAATAATCAATTGCATGACACTATAAAATGAAAATATGAGATTATTTTTACATAATCTTTTTTTGGAATGTGGAACTTATTATTCAACAAAAATAAATATTTACATGGTAAGAAATATAAACTTGTATGGAAAAGGAAGTCTAAATATGTCATAAAATCAAAAGAATTAAAATAATAGTTAATGGGGTATTTGCGTTTGACTACACCATTGTAGATATATAAGAACAATATCCAGTGTGACTGAGCATGTACTGCACCATGTCAAGACCAATCCGGAGTTGGAGTTATGCCAAGGACTGGGTGGCTGAGGGCAGTGTCGTCCAGTTAGTATATTTTACCCGCTTCAAGCCAAACAATATCCATGTGACTGAGCATGTATTTTTCTTGGGATCATAATAGATAACATAAAAATGGTGTTGTTTCTGGTGCCAAAACAAACTCACCTGCATCTGTAAGAAAATAGACTTGAAATATAATACATGATTCCCACACCGTAAAACAGAAACCTCCTTTGACCATTTATGTTTCGCAGCGTCCACTAGAACCCACAAATAAGTTCCACAACTAGATGGTCTAGTATATACATAGAGTCCGAGGAGGATTACATGATAGCAAGCTTTCCCTCGTGGCTTGTCAGCTTTGTGTACCTTGCAATTTGTGGTAGTTTTATGAAATCAAACTTTTCATACCTAACATCAAAAGTCACGACTGCTTGATCTGTGTCGTGAAGAGCTTCATAGTATAACACACCGTACCATTGATGCATATATCAAGAGATTCAGGAGAGTGAGGAGGACAGTCTTTTAATGGTTATCCAACTATTCCCATTTACCAATGTCAAGCTCCTGAGATAAATAATCCTTTTCTTTGCTCATAAACAACAGTTTGTAATCACCATCGATGGGATCATAACCTAAGTAATGTACGTATCTCTCTTTAGAGAAACGATCTTATAAGCAAAGACACACAAATCATCGTCTAGTGCTAGGGTTATATGTCATGATTTTATAAGGAGGTCCATACCAAATCAAACCATGAACAATGGAGCAACGGTTGTGTACGGCTGACAATGATAATTCATATGGTTAGTTGCTATGGATGATGATGATACACCTTGATGAGAAGAAGAAATGCTTCCAAAGATTTCTCTCATATTTGATGATGCAACTTTGCGGACTAGTCGAGGGTTTGGTCAAGTACAATTTCACGAAGTCTCAGTTGCGAATGAAGGATGCAGTTTGCTTCGATACGTAGAGGAACATCTATCGCTAGGGTTTTAACTTCTTGTAATCCTCGAAATATCTCTATAATGTGATCATGCAGAATTGGTTCTAAATTTTCTCCTGATTGTTCTTCGATCACAGGAGACCATTTTTTTCTTGTTTTCTAATGCCATATAAAATGTTCTAATCCCTAACTTGAGGGAAGTTGTACAAGCTTAACTTCTTAGTTATTCAGGAAAAAATTGGAAAGTAAATAAATACTAATAGTTTGGATGCCACTTTTTCTCACCGGTTAATAAAAAAGCAGTTGAATCACCAAAAACATAATTTATGCAAGTCGGACTGCCGATTCAAAAGATAACTTTGCTACCAATTCAAACTTAGTTAGCTCAATCAAAATTGAGATGGTTTGCTATATTTACTGATCTGTTAAATGTATAAGGATCCTTAGATCATGAAGCACAATACTCAAAAAAACTACTATTAGTAACTTTCCATATCAACTTATAGTTAGATATATATAAAAGGTATGTTATAGACGATGAAGAGCTTATACCCAAGTTCAAAACAGAAAGGATACATACTACATAAATGCCGAGAAAATGAAAATAAACAAAATGTCACCAAGAAAACAAAAACAAAAAAATGATAAAAGATCATCAAAACCTCCCAAGTAAGTAGATGAAACATATCTAAAGCTGAAGAACAAACATTTCAACGGAGGTGAGAGTGCTTTTAGAGAAACATGAGATTATCAACCTGACCAGAGAAGACAGAGATTATGTTATGACATGAATCTTTATCCCAAAGTGGAACCTTTAGTTCACTGATTCCTTCTATGTACACTCTTCTCATAGTATCTTTCTTTGGATGATAAAAGAGAACATAAAACGGTTTGGAACACACACGGTCGGGTGCCAAAACAATTTCCCCTGCATCATTAGTACAGAAGAGATGGTGAAAAAAGTAAGTGTTGAGATCTATCGTAGACATAACATAAGACTTCTTGGACCATTTATGTTTCACAGCATCCTCTAGAACCCACAAATTAATTCTGCAATCAGCAATTCCAGAGAACAAGACTGCAGGCTTTCCCTCGTAGCGGGTCAGCTTGGGACGCACATAAGGGTCAGGTCCTTCTATAAGATGAAACTTTTCAGATCTAACATCAAAACTCATGACTGCATGACTCACAGCTGTGTCGAGCAAAGCCACATAATACAAAACACCGTTGACACATAAATCAGAAGTTTCATGAGTACAAAGACAGTGAAGAGGAAAATCTTCAATCATCCTCCAAGAATTCCCCTTTCCCAAAGTCAAAACTCGAAGCTCCTGAGCTAAATAGCGTCCCCTATTAACATGCATGCCTTTAACCATACACAACACTTTGTAATCACCACTGATAGTATCATAACCCAAGTGGTGGTACATAGATATACTCTTAGTATCGATCTTGGGCAGAGTAATGGACCGTCTAGTGCTAGGGTTAGATACCATTAACCCAGAAGGAGGTCCATGACAAACCAAACCGTGAACAGAGGGAACAATGGTTAAGTACGGTAAAGCACGGCATTTCATAAGGTAAGTTGGTACAGACGAATATGTTTCAGTTTCACCTTGATCTCGGAGATGAGGCAATGAGAAGAAAAAGTGATTCCCAGAATTACCCCCTTCAAAGGTGAAGATGAGGCTTTGCGGACGAGTCGAGGACTTGATCAAGTACGATTTCATGAAGTCTCGGTTGCGAATGAGGGATGCGTATTCTTTTGATACGCACATGAACCTAGCTAGGGTTTTAACAGGTAACCCTCTGAGTATCTCCGGGATGAGATCAAACGGAATCTGAACAGAGGTTCCTCTGCATGTGATCAGATCATCGGAGATCTTCTTCTTCTTTGTTATATGTATTTCCATGGCGGTGATACGAACGAGAGAGGTGTCGATTTGACTTCCCACTAACAAAAAGACTTAACCAAGAAGAGAAAGAAATCAGAAAAAAAAATGAGGAGACGTGGTGCCGTTTTCAATCATAAGCGAAAAACCCTTTTGACGGGTGTTACGGAGTTAATACGCACACTCATATTAGTACACACAAAATTCGGAAAATTTTATACTAAATAGATTCTTTGGAAAAAAAAACAATTTTAGCTTTTTTTATTTTTTTACAAATACCAACAAAAGTTAAAATCTTTCTAATTTGAGATTTTTTAAAAAAAATTACGATACTTCTTTTTTCTCTATCGGTTTTGTAAATATATAGAGCAAAATTCAACCAAAAATTAAAATTAATATATTACAAAAAATAGTAAAAATCAAAATTTACAATCTAAAAACCATTTAAAATTCTTCAACCATTCATAACCTAAATTTCCTAGCACTGACTTTTGTTTTTACAAGTATCAACAAAAGTTATAATCCATTTAATTTGAGATTTTAAGAAAAGTTTAGGATACTTCTCTTCTCTATCTCTCTTTTGTAAATATAAAAAAGATTCAACCAACAATTACAATTTAATTATTAAAAAATTAATAAAAATCAAAAAACAAAATTTATAATCTAAAAGCCATTTAAAACCCCTTAAAGCATTGACTTTTTTATTTATATTGTTTAATGTAGTGTTTCTTTTTTCTTTTCTCCCTATAATGTTAAACTTTAACAATCAATATAACTATTATAAAATGTTTTGAAAGAATGAGGAGAATTTGAAAAATGAAGAGAATAAAAATAAAAATAAGCATAGAAGTACAACCTAGCTCCCGCGTATCAAACCAGGTCTTTAGAAGGTCATCATATCAGATCGTCAAAAAAAAAAGAAGGTCATCATATCAATGAATCTCCTTGGCCTTTGGATGGAAATGAGTTTGTCACGAACTGTTTTATCAATAATGCTCACGAGTCTTGACACCGATAGAGGAACATGTCTACGGTTTCGTGCCGTCTAAATTTGGTAAATGGGACTATGAATTGTGAATCTGAGAAGAAACAAACCTGTTTATTTATGTGTTTATGATAAGGATACTGATGGTTCAAACTCTTTAATTATGGCTCTTAGATTAACATGCTAATAAGAATTTTCATGTATAGACAATACAGAGCTAGAAGATAAATAGCATGATACTTCATGCTTCAAAGTCACGGGTAGTGGGTACTGTTTTTCACAAATTCTGTAAAATTCATAAGTCAAGTCAATCAACTGAGAATAATTACACTTGTTATTAGGAAGAGTAAATTGTCATTGATTAGAAAGAAAACGTAGAAAACATTGTGTTAAGTTTCGTGTAGTTGACTAGTAGTCATCAAGTACTTGCAAAAAGATTATTGCGAGTAGTCTTTGTGATTGTTACCGTGCAGGAGGACACAAGCTTAGCAAATCAACAAGAAATGCATTGGAACTTGGAAGAAGTGAAATTGTATCACATATTGATTAAGACATGAGTCATAATGTAAACATGTACGCGTGAGCTTAAAGTTTTCTTTGAAAATGAACCATTATATATAGTTTCAAACTAGACTCAACCCAATGATGGTAACAAGATTTAGAGACAAGAAAACGATTGAATACCTACTGACTCATAAGTAGGTGGGAGTTTTGTATATGATATTTTAAGCATCCCGGCCGGTAGAGTATATGGTAATAGATACAGAGTTCAATCAAAATATCTTCCCAGGTTGCTGGAGATCCCAAGATCTTAAGGGGATAAATAGTTCTAATGTTACTATTTACATAAATAAATTAGCACCAAAAATAAGTTTTGATTCAATCGTCGAGATTCAAATTTAAATAAACATTTTTTTTCCATTGTACATTGTACAATTCATAACACTATACAATAATAAAAAAGTTTCAGTAGAGATCTCTGAAGTAGATGATGGTGGATAGAGTAATTCTTGTTAATTTTTCTATAAAGTGTAATTATCAAATGATGTTAGGTTTTGGCTCTTGGTTGGATACTTGCATGTTTCAAGATATTTGGGGATGCTCTTGCCTCTAAGTGGCCATATTCTCGCCCGCACATCCTTTAGAATTTTTACCATAGAAATCAATCATTTCTTTCATTCATTTTTAGGTTTCCAGTTTCCACCTACCAAACTCCACCACTTAAATCCCAATATTTATCACAAACCTGATTTCAACAAAACTTACCTTGTTACTTTTGTATCTCACACAGTAATATTATTAGATATCCTTAAGAAAATGTACATTAAAAAAAAAAAAAAAAGATATATGTGATGAACAGTTGAAGACTTCAGTATGGGCATGCATAAAAATAAGTCTCATCCAATATTGTAATAGTCTTGTAATGAAAATATATAGTAGATTTTTACAACAACAAAAAAAAAAAAAAAGTGAAAAGATTAATCTGTACGGAAAAATACAAAAAAGCAGGTGAGAAACAGAGAGAGTGCCACAAAAACCTACATTGGAGAGGGAAACATCGACCACCAACTTTCATAGTGCATATTAACAAACCTTCATAGACACCAATATCTTCTAATTCTTTAAGGCATAATGAAACTTTTTTTTATTATGTTTTCTTTGCCATCAAATCTTTGTATGTTTGTGATTAGTATTAGAGGATGTTATGACATAATGCTAACTAACATTTGATGTCATCATATACTTATTATGATGGACCCATTTTCATAACCTATACAACTAATAAACTTGCTATGGATTTTTTTTTTCCCCTTCTTCTTATGAATTTTACCAACACATTTTCTAACAATCCACATTTTGTTATATGTTTGGGCTTAATTAACATAGATAAAAGAAAAAAAAATGATTAAGAAGTGTCAAGTGTGTGTTTTTTTTATAAATGGTCAAAATGACTAATGACATGCTTAAAGGCCATCACTGTTCCACAGTTTCACCAACCCCCTGTATGTGTTCTCTCTCTCTCTCTATTAATTTACCAGACCAACCAAAATGGATTAGTCCCTTACTTAAATAAAATAAAATAAAATAAAAAACCTTAAATCTAAGATTACAAAACTGAGAAAAACAAAAAGTCGCCTCCTCATCCGTCGGCGGGAGAAAAATTCAGGTGAACCCCTCTTTTTTTTTTTTTTCTTGTTAATTTGTTCATACTTCTTGATTCTGCAGGTTGCATTCTTGTTATCCTTTAATGAAGTTTATTAGCGCTAATTTAGTTCTGTTTTTTTATATATTTTTTTTTCTTTGTCAGGAAAGTGTCAATTTTTAAAATTTCTTCCCCAATTTGATTTGGATAATCATTATTAGAATCAATCTCTGGAAAGTTCGAATTTTTCAGGTTGAAATAATGATTCTTTCTTTCTTGCCATTGCTTTTAAAAATCCTCATATCATCGATCCTGTCAAGGAAGTGGGTAAAGTTTGAGTTTTTATTCTGGAGTTTGACAAAAGTTATCGACTTTTCGATTTCTGTCGCTCAGGGTATGATGTGTAGACAACAATCTTGGTAGAGTTTTGTAATTATGGCCAAATTCTTGTCTTTTAGGTTTTGTTAGTAGCAAAAAAGAAAGAAAAAAAAGCTGAATCTAGTTATGATTGCTTTGCAGGGGTTTTGAATAGTTTGTGTATTGAAAGTTGTCTGAGATGGAAGCAGCTATTGCTCAAAGGTTTCAGTACCCATCATGGGTTGATTGGAGAGAGTTTGAGAGGAAGCTGCCGCGTGGTTCATTGCGGTATCCTCAGCGAGCTAAGGAAGAGAAAAGGTTCAGGGGTCTTGCTTTGGCTCATTTGCAACCTGAAAGAAGAAACAGATCGTTGTCTTCAGAGCTTTCATGTTCTGCTGATAATTCTTCAGGTTGTTGTTTGTAAAAGCATTTACTAATTTCCATAGCATTTAGGAATTGATAAAGGAACTCTGATTTGATTTCTTGGATTTTGTAGCATTGTTGGAGGCCGGAAGTGTTTATCCATTTGATGAGGATCTAATTCTCAAGGCAAGTAATAATACTATCATCTCTAGTGAAATGTGTTAGATTTATCTTTCTTTCTATAAAATCTTACTGGACAGTAGATACATGAGCTTTGCAGAGAAAAGCAGAAGAGGTTAAACCGTATTTGAATGGACGATCTATGTACCTTGTTGGTTAGTGTCTTTGTCTGCTCTTTGGTTTCATATGGTTACTTTTTGATACTTGTTTGTAATTTGATGATTCACCTGATGAACACAGGGATGATGGGTTCTGGGAAAACAACCGTGGGAAAGTTAATGTCCAAAGCTCTTGGTTATTCCTTCCTTGACTGGTATGTATATGCTACTGAATAAAAAGCTTTATATGTATGTTTAAAAGCCTCAGTTGAAGTCTCCTGGAAATTTTGTTCTCTGATTTGGAGTTAGTTATGAATATGAGGTTTGGTATTCTAGATGTGTAACCTTCTTTAAGTTTTCTGGATGTGTCAGCGACACTTTGATTGAGGAGGCGATGAATGGAACTTCTGTAGCAGAGATATTTGAGCATCATGGAGAGGGTTTCTTTAGAGGAAAGGAGGTTAGTTTTGTGGTTCTTGTTTCAAGCTCTTCTTCTTGGTCTACTCTTTATTTAGTGTGATTTATTGTAATGTATTGCGAGCTTAATTTAATTCTGTCTTTGTAGACCGATGCACTAAAGAAACTCTCTTCGATGTATCAAGTTGTTGTTTCCACCGGTGGAGGTGCAGTTATAAGACCCATTAACTGGTGTGTTCCCTTCATCCTGTCCAAAGTAAATACATATGAAACTAAAGTCTCTGTTAGATGTATCTGGTAATGAATGGTATCATCAGGAAGTATATGCATAAAGGAATCAGCATTTGGTTAGATGTGCCTCTAGAAGCCTTAGCCCATAGAATTGCTGCCGTTGGAACTAATTCACGACCATTGTTACATGATGAATCAGGAGATGCATACACAGTGGTACTGGTTCGACTGTTCTACATTCATATGCTTTGGATTCATGACAAAGCATTCATCTTTTTTTCTTTTCTCCTTGGGGTATGTGATTTACATGTAGGCTTTGAAGCGTCTTTCAACTATTTGGGATGAGCGCAGTGAAGCATACACAAATGCAAATGCCAGAGTGTCGTTAGAAAGTATTATCTCCTCCATCTATCTGCTATAGCTTTTGTTCAATCTTCTGCTATATAAACTCATGCAACTTCTGCTAGTAATTTGGCTTTTCTTCTTTGTACTCCAATCATCAGATATTGCAGTCAAGCGTGGCTATAAAGATGTCTCAGATCTCACACCAACTGAAATCGCCATCGAGGTAAGTCAGGTCCTTTCTCTGTTACTTCATCAGTAATCTGTTCAAATCATACTCAACAAAACAAATCACTCGTCACCAGGCCTTTGAGCAAGTTCTGAGCTTTATAGAGAATGAAGAAACAATGGAGATCCCTGACGGTGACCTCTAATTTCCCAGCCTCCTGTTCTCTGTCTCTTCATTTATATCTGTTCAATCAACTCAACGAAGCAATCACCAGGCCATTGAGCAAGTTCAGAGACAAAGAAGACCTCTAGTTACTGGTTCTGGGTCATTGGAGCTTACACCAGCCTAATTTTGACTGGAACAATGCTTTGTTTAAAGAAGATGTAATATGTGTATATATAACTTAATAATACTCTTATTGTTCCACTATCATTTTCCTTCTCTTTTCCTTGAAACAAAATAAATAAAAAGTAGCCGTATTCGTTTTGTTAAGATGAGCCAGGAACAAGCAAAGTGTACGGGCACAGTTTTTACTGGTATTATTCAAATCTGAAAGTAGCTTTCTCATGGAATACAACAAAAGAAACGAACAAGAACGTGCAGAAGAGGGTTGATTTAACCTCTCAAAAGTTCAGAAGCAAAATTTATAAACTTCATTACATCAGTGAGTTGTTTCATGTAAGCTCAGGGCCTCAAGGACTCAGGCCAAGGTATATTCTTTGTTGGTCCACCATTTCTAGCGAAGCAGTGTAGTGAATCACTATGCTAATCACAGACAAACATAACAGAACTAATCACACTGAATCGAAGTAGGCCTGTGCGGTAAATCATGGTAGATGATGTTGATTCAGAGACGTTAAACATGTATGGATGCATCATCATCAAACAGTAGCTGCCAAGCAATTCACAATGGCAGATTCATTAGGAACCGTAAGAACAGTACCAGACCAGTCAATCTTCCCCCAAATCTCCCCTTCTCCGCGCCTTTCAACACCAATCTCTGCACACCAAATCTCCATTCTCCTAGAACCTCCACTACCCGCTTTACCTTCCCACAAAACCACAAGCTTTCCACCACGATTCGCCATTGTAGCACCACAAAGAAACTTCGGAAGTGATTCCACACCTTTCAACTCTCTCCAAACCTTTTCTTTTGGAACATACCCTCTAATCTTCCCCAAGTAATCATAACAATACAATATGTTATCAATCACACAAGCTCTTCCTCTCCATCCCAAATCAAGCCTCTTCTCTGGCATACCCCATTTCTTCTCTTTCGGCTCGTAAACAACACCGTTCCTATCAGCCATTGCGTAAACCTTACCTTCCATTACAGCACTTGCGTGCATCCATTTCTCACGCACCTCCATACCAGGACTAGCCACTGGCTCCCAAGTTTGAGTCTTTATATCAAACATCTCAGCCCAATTAATCGAACGAGCCCAGTTATCAACAACACATCCTCCAATCACATAAATCCACCCATCGATTACACCAGCTGCTGCAAACTCACGACCTACCCTCATATTACACACTCGTCGCCAAGTATGAAATCTACAATCGAGAACCCACACGCTTGAAGAAGGCACGTCTCTGATAGATCCACCGATAACGTAAATCTCCGAATCTACCACGACGTAAGCGGATCCAACAAGAGACGGTGAAGGACAAGACGGGATTGGAACAAGCAGACTCGTCGAATTAGTTGAGTTAGTCGATAAGGTTCGATGGAGGAGAGTGAACCAACATGCACCGGATTCAGGAGGGAGACGGATTGCGACGTAGAGGATGTTTTCAGCAGCTCTGGCGAGAGATCTTGTGGCGTAGAGTAAAGGAGATGTGGGGAGAGATCGGAAAGTCTTGGAGACTAGTGAGAGGATTGGATGGTGACATCTAGGAACGCGAGCAAGGCAATTCAGAGCTACGTCATCTGGTAACAACGGAATCAATTGCGCCGGCGTTTGGGTCTCCGTTTCCGGTTGTTCGTCCCCGGCGCTCGTTGTAGCCGCCATGGATCCTACTTGATCAGTTTTTATTTTCTTCTCAACTTTAAAGTGAAAAATTAAGTTTGCATTATGCGGTTCGGTTCGGCTAATGATCAATTAAGAAAGTAAACCGGAACTAATAAACCGATATAAATTTGCCGTTATCTAAAAGTGCTGACGTGGCGGAAAGCATGATCCGGTGGTTTGAAAGACGCCACGCGCTTTTATGTCTTCCCTTCGTCCGACGTTTCCAATTAGGAGAAGAAGAACTGAAGAAGACGATGAAGCATTATCTGATTTCTGGGTTTGTTAAAAATCGAATTTTTCGTGATAATTTTTTGAAGAATTATGATTTCATTAGCTGTTTCTTCGTTGGGGAGTACTCCGATTGCTTCGTTTCACCGGCATTCTAGTTTCCGGCAACGAAACCCTTCGACTCAAGCAGCGGTTTCGTCTTCTTCTCCTACTGCTTCCTCCGGGTTTGATTTTAGTACTCTCGAGTCCGCCATTAACAAGGTCCATATCTGTAAATTTACCACAAGCTTTACTTTTGATTCGATGAACTCTGCTGAAATTGGGTTCATGTATGGTTGCAGAAAGATAGTAATGGTGTTAAGGAAGCTCTCGATAAATTGAGTGAACAAGGTTGGGCTAAGAAATGGAGCTCTCAGCCTTACCTTTCGCGCCGTACGGTGTATATCGATCTCTCTATCTAAGCTCACTTACCATTTGTATAACGCTTAGTAAGTAGGACTATAGGAGTGCAGAAGTGATGTGTATTCTTTTTGTATCAGACATCTCTGCGGGAGCTGACAACTCTTGGAATCAAGAATGCAGAAACTCTGGCCATCCCTAGTGTCAGGAACGATGTAAGGTTCTGTCTTGTTATTCTTTGGCAAGAATTGAACCCAGAGAGTTCTTGAGGTTATAGTGTACCTTAATATTATTTTCATGGATTTTGAGTAATGCAGGCGGCTTTCCTTTTCACAGTGGTTGGAACAACTGGGTTCATAGCTGTACTTTCCGGCCAACTTCCCGGGGTAAACTTTCAAAAATCTCTATACCAGTATTCTCTGGTGTTGCAAGCCATGAAATACCTATGGTCTGGTTATGCTAACCATGGTTACATCTGGACAGAATATGTTTGCAGTATTATGTTCGCGTCTTGTCTCACTGATTTCTAGTTCCCTGTCCTTTCTTCTGGACAATTGTGTAGGCTATACCAATAACTAAATCTAATCGACCATGTCAAAAACCATGAAAATGTCTCGGTTTCTGTCAATTGTGTTAGGTTCTACATGTGTCTTAGATAGATGTTATAACTGCTGAATCTGGACAGGACTGGGGATTCTTTGTGCCTTACTTAGTTGGGAGCATTTCGTTGGTAGTGTTAGCCGTGGGGAGCGTTTCACCAGGGTAAGAAAAGAACTCAAACACTGCATATTTTGTTCGGTTTTCTCGTTAACATAATGTAATTTGGGTTACAGATTTGATATCTTTTGGTGTTTCGTTTGTAGGCTTCTTCAAGCTGCGATTTCCGGGTTTTCTACTTTCTTTCCTGATTATAAAGAACGAATTGCTGCACATGAAGCAGCCCACTTCTTAGGTACACTTGAAAAGTTTAAACCTTTGGGTTCTAAAGATGCAATGTTCTCATGTTTTAAAACCTGCAACTTCCAGTGGCTTACTTAATCGGGCTTCCAATCCTCGGGTACTCGTTAGACATCGGTAAAGAACATGTCAATCTCATCGACGAGAGGCTAGCTAAACTAATATACAGTGGCCAACTTGACTCAAAGGAGCTTGACAGGTAGAGTTTCATTAATCTCAGAAATGAGAGAAACATCAAATCTCAACCCTCTCAATTTCTTAGGTTGGCGGCTGTTGCAATGGCTGGACTTGCCGCTGAGGGTCTGAAGTATGACAAAGTAATTGGCCAATCTGCAGATCTCTTCTCTCTTCAGGTCATCTAGTTCTCAATATCTAATCACTCACTTCAACACTCACAAGTTCACAACCATTTTAGTTATTACAGCTTTTTTTCTTGTTTCCTACAGAGATTCATAAACAGAAGCCAACCCAAAATCAACAACGCGCAGCAGCAAAATCTAACAAGATGGGCCGTAAGTTTTCTCTCTAACAAAAACCAGACTTTCACCCTTGCATACATGTTTCTTTCTAAATCATTCATGAATCTTTTGTCTTTGCTATGCAGGTTCTCTACTCTGCATCTCTTCTAAAGAACAACAAGACCATCCATGAAGCTCTAATGGCTGCAATGTCCAACAATGCAACTGTTCTTGAATGCATTCAAACCATTGAGACGGCTTCATAGACACAGCTCTCTTGTTTCTCCAAATACAGTTAACAATATCTTTTTTTCTCTTTTGATCGATCCAATTTGAACACTAGACTGAATCAGAGAAAATTCCATACTTTTCTATATATATTATCTTATAGACACAAAAGTTATAGACTTTTACAATATCATCTTCAAGACTATATATATAGTAACTACTACTGTATTATGGAGACGTAGATACATTATACATTTAGAGTGGTACTTATGAACTTATCAAATTCAAAGATCATCAGACCAATCACTAGGCTTAATGTCGTAGAACAACCCATCGACGATCTGATCAACCAACGAGTCAATGAAGGAGTTGCAGCTCACAGTAAAGATCCGTCCCACTCTGTTCCGAGAAATCGTCAACCACGCGAAAATCGCAGCGCAACCCATAGCTCCAAGACCAGCTCCAATAGCTTCACTCAATCCTTCCACATCAAGTTTCTTAAACAGAGAGTTCCCCGTAACAATCTCCTCAGTCACCGTCACCGCAAACACAATCTGAAAAAACAGAGTAAATCACAGTTACTTCAAAATCAAGTTTTCGAATTTAGGGTTTAATAGGGTTTTATATATATACCATGGCGAGTCTTCCAGAGATGGTTTCAAAGTCTTGACTCTTCTTCGAACTCTCAATGTAATCAGTAAGCGTCTCAAAAAACGTAGAAGCTGATGCTAACTCAACCTCAGATCCTCCTCCTCCACCATCTCCGCCGTCTTTTCTAGTGACGACCATATCAGATCCATAAGATCTCAACGTGCAAAGCCTCGGTTGAAGAACGATCTTACCGTTCTCGGCCAAATCGCCTCCTCTAGGTCGTTGCTGGATCTGAATCTGCTTAACTGGTTGCGATGATTCGCGTCGAGTAGTAAACATAGATCTCGGAGGAGACGGTAACTGGTAACGAATCGCGCGTATAGCCATAGCCATTGTTTCTGATGATGATGATCCGAGGAATCTTTTTTTTGTGAGTTAAAGTGAGAGTTTTGAGAGCGAAAACAGAAAAAGGAATCTTGCATGGTGGCTAAAGTGAACACGTCGTGTCGTTTTTTGTGAGGTGTCGAGATATAGTTTGACGTGGCTCCGTTTTGGTTCAGTAACTTGCTTTTCACTCGAAAATGAAATTAACGTTTTTGAATTTACTTACCTGTCGTTTTGCTTTTATCCACTCGAAGCTGAATGAACCAGATTCAATTTGACTCTTCTTCCTTTTTATCAGATGTTTACAATTAGGTAGGTCCATTGCGGACAAAAGATCATAATAACAATGGATATGGTGACTTGAGTATTTATAATATCTGAAATTTTCTATAAAATACATATTATAAATGAGAGAAATAAAAAAACTGAAATGTAGCACCTTTCGATTTGTATTATAGCACAAGTTGAGTTGAGATAACCACAAGTAGCAGCAATGTTAGATCACCCAGTTAAAAGGGAACATATGAGTCATAGTGACGTGGCTCTGTTTTGGTTCAGTAAACATGCTCTTCAGTTGGCACCTTTCAAAAATCCTACAATCATCAGCTAGCAGGACAAGTCACTATGGGGATGACACTGATGCATAATGGGGTTTGCATGCAAGTTGCAACATTTTTGAATGAAAACAGGTAATGAATGGCCTACTTCAAAATTCTCAGAGTTGAGATCCTAACAAGACAATTCACTGTGGGGATGAAAACTGAGAGTCAATGACTTGAACCATTGAACAAAACTTATTTTTAGCTTTTTTATAATCTAGATTCAAAATATAACAAATGTACAAAATAAAAGTTTTCACATAAAAAAAAAGCGGCAAGGGAATAAAACTTGAACCTTAATTAGTAATACTTTTTTGGGTTTTAACATCGATCACACATCGCTTGTCTCAAGAGCTGATTGTAATACTTCTTCTAGCCGCCTTTCCGCGGCTTCAAACTGTCTATTCTTTTCTTCGATTGCTAGTGAAGCTAGAGCTATATCCGGAGGCAAGTCCTGGTAACTTCTCAGAGCATCAAGAACAGGTTTTGTCATCTTCTCCAGTTCCTTTCGGTGCTCTGCCATTTCTACCAGATCTCTGTGGCTGATCTTGGGATTGTATTTGAGTAACATTTCGCTTGCATCTTGCTGACGTTTCAACCATCTAATCTCAGAGTCCTTATACTTCTTTTTGTACTGTTCCTCCTTGATTGCCATTACTTCCATATTTGTTTTCCAATTCTCCATCAGTGATTCACAAGGTACTACTACATCATCTTCTAGCTCCGCAAGGAGCTTCTTTAGATACGTCAGCTTCTGTATCGCTTTTCTTGTATAATCAAGAAGAACATTGGACTCCATCTGTGCCTTAGCCCTCTTCTCTTCCACTTCACTCTTCCTCAGAGAAATGTCTCCCATTGCTACTAGGAAACTGCTCAGTTCAGTGTCCCTTATGTTCAACAAATTTGCAACATTTGCAACAACTTGAGCTGAAGAGACCACATCTGACGGTAAGCTATCTTGTGACATTCCTGCACTCTCCAATATCTCTCTAACCCTAGCCCCTTGAGCACGGTACTCTGAAGCCTTTCGACGAAAATCTTTGGCTACAATGGTGGCAGCCTGAGACTTGGCTTGAGAAGCGATGGCGAGATTATACAGATGGTTGATGTTTCCATGAGTGTACTCTACATTAGGGACTTCTCTGCCCACCGCCTCAAACTGAGAGTTGAGCCACGCCTTCACTACCACAATTCGAGCCGCGTCAGAACCGCCCTTCACCGCAGCGAGATCATTGGAGACGTGGCTCATCGTGGAAAGAATAGTGTGGTCTCGCTTCAAACTGTTTCGGATCAAACAAAGAAGAAAGCAACTGTAATCGAGTGACTCAAACAGGGAAATAATTTGGGTGATTTAAAGGCCTTCCCTAAACCCCTACATTTTTCCAATTTTGGGAAAGAGTTATTATTCAATATTCACACAATATTTAGTATTTACGATGGTTTTAATGAAATCAAGAATTAAAGATTCTTCTGTTATCATTCTTTTGTAAGAAATAAATAAATTTAGTTTTTCACTAATATTTTTTTGTTTATGCGATCAATGAAATCAACCATGCATAAGCTAAATCTAAAAATCTGGTCGAATTATGAAAGAGACAAAAAAACAAAAAAAAATCAGACGTGAATTAATTCGCATGATCAACCTGAAACACTTTTCTTATAAATCATCCTAAAGAATTGTATAACATCCAAGTCCATCCTCATATACCTCACCACAAAAACGACCCAAGCAATATACACATATATATCATCATGACCATATACGTACGTTACTCACATATCAATCCACAAACCGTACGTGATTGATCAAGAACACATTACATCAAATCATACTCTTACGAAGAAAATACTAAGTTCGGGTCCATTATTCCCTTCGGGACTCAACATATAAAATGTCTCTGAATCTTTAGACCCAACGACTCTTTCAAAGTAAGCCCTCATGTAAGCCATCTCCGAGTCTGGTCCTTCGACCTCCGAGTTCCCTGGCAAAACTCCCGCACCCATCGAAACCGGTCTTAACAACTCCATAACGTTGAGATCCTCCTCCGTCGCGTCACGTTTCACACCGTACCCCGTTTTCTTACCGTTACAAAACATTGTCCATAATGGCTCGTCCATGATCTTGATCTTTTCTTTGTCAGCTCGTTTCTCTGTCTCTAAAGCGATCCTAACCATCCCTCCGCTAAGTTCTTTTTGTAGCACCATTGTTTGCATCGCTAGCTCGACGACGAGAGATGGTAAACATCTAGGGCTTTCTTGAATCGAGAGGCTTACACGGCCTTTACGGTATCCAAATAAGGTTCCGGTAACTCTCGAACCGCTAGACCCGCTTCTGTGCTGGTCGGGTAAGCTACCGCCTGGGAGGACCGGGATTTTGCAAGCCGCCGGTGTAATGATCGGAAATGAACGGAAAACAGAACGGAAGACTCGAAAGACTTTCTTGCTTTTCTTCTTGTTTTGGTGAGATGGTTCGAGTAACGTGACGTGCTGACGTGGCGCCGGAGACGGGGATGGGGACGGTGACGGCGAAGGGATTGAAATTGAGTCGGTGGAGGAGGAAGCACCGCTTGACCTTGGCTTTTGCTCCCCCATCAAAGACGGAGACGTCGACGAGGATACGACGACGTTTTTTATTGAAAAAATCTTCTTTCTATTTTAAAGAGATTGATTAATGTACTGTGTTATTGATTTTGTTGGCCATTTTTTGCCTTCCATACACCTTTGAGTTTTTAGGATTTCTAATTTTGTTTTCTTGTTAGAAATTGGAATGGTTTTGAAAAAAAGGTCTAAATTTTTGTGTTCACATTAATTATAGTTTATATATAGTTGTTTTTGTTATTATTATTATTATGAAGTGTGATCAGCCAGCTCTATGTTCTATTTTAAGAGCAGCTGGAGCTGCAAATCTGTTAATTTCAAAACATGTGAAAACAAATCAACCGAGTTTCCAAAAATAGAAAAATATACGTAACGACTTGTAGTCGTTTGTATTGGTCAGGTCAATGTACCAGTGTTATAGGCTGTAATCTCTATACATGATATCCAAGTCCAACGTGGTGTATAGAGGATCTTGTAAGATTGTAACCACAATTTAACCCAAATACGGTTAACTGAATTAAGAAAATAAACACCACGTATTTGAATTGATATGTTTCTTAATTGCTTGAGGATTCATGTCATGCAATGTTTAAGCAAGAACATTCGGCCTTCCAAATGGTCTTTCAGGGTATACAAGCGCTGCCGAGTAACAGCACTATACAAACATGCATTCATGTAGTCATTTACAGTGCATCAGACTAATTATCAGCTACTAGTAGATATCAATGTATTTGGTACGAAGGGACAATAAGTGACAAGTGAATGAAGACAAATTACCAGTAATTATAAAACAAATTACCAGTAATTAATATATAGTTGTAGGTTGTAACGTTAATTTTCTAACTTCAAATAAAATAGAATTTATAAGAAGACGTACCAATGAATAAGTAACTAATATCTAAATCAACAACACTAGTATATAATTAATAAACAAAAGAAGACAAAAAAGGCTGAGAGAATAATAAAGACTCACATTTACTACATTTGTTTTTTCACAAGAGTAGACTCTCTATTGCAAATGGAACACTGGTCCAAAGAGGTAGATAGAGAAAGACATAAATAAAATTCCATAAGCAAAATTATNAAAAGGTCTAAATTTTTGTGTTCACATTAATTATAGTTTATATATAGTTGTTTTTGTTATTATTATTATTATGAAGTGTGATCAGCCAGCTCTATGTTCTATTTTAAGAGCAGCTGGAGCTGCAAATCTGTTAATTTCAAAACATGTGAAAACAAATCAACCGAGTTTCCAAAAATAGAAAAATATACGTAACGACTTGTAGTCGTTTGTATTGGTCAGGTCAATGTACCAGTGTTATAGGCTGTAATCTCTATACATGATATCCAAGTCCAACGTGGTGTATAGAGGATCTTGTAAGATTGTAACCACAATTTAACCCAAATACGGTTAACTGAATTAAGAAAATAAACACCACGTATTTGAATTGATATGTTTCTTAATTGCTTGAGGATTCATGTCATGCAATGTTTAAGCAAGAACATTCGGCCTTCCAAATGGTCTTTCAGGGTATACAAGCGCTGCCGAGTAACAGCACTATACAAACATGCATTCATGTAGTCATTTACAGTGCATCAGACTAATTATCAGCTACTAGTAGATATCAATGTATTTGGTACGAAGGGACAATAAGTGACAAGTGAATGAAGACAAATTACCAGTAATTATAAAACAAATTACCAGTAATTAATATATAGTTGTAGGTTGTAACGTTAATTTTCTAACTTCAAATAAAATAGAATTTATAAGAAGACGTACCAATGAATAAGTAACTAATATCTAAATCAACAACACTAGTATATAATTAATAAACAAAAGAAGACAAAAAAGGCTGAGAGAATAATAAAGACTCACATTTACTACATTTGTTTTTTCACAAGAGTAGACTCTCTATTGCAAATGGAACACTGGTCCAAAGAGGTAGATAGAGAAAGACATAAATAAAATTCCATAAGCAAAATTATGAACAGCAAGAAACAAAATGGTATTTATGCGCTCGCCAACACATCTTATTCACATCAACCCAACTATGCATTTATAAAAATAACTAAATTTTTTAGTAATATCCTTAGAATGCACCGACTAATACATTAATCTCTTTTAAAGTTTTTTTTTTTTTTGGTTCAAGTTATTACGTTACTTAAGTCATGAATAAAAAAATGTAAAAATCTGAATGTATATAGTTTATATTTTATAAGGGTATTAAATGAAAGGTAGGGTGTGTGTGTAAGAACACAGAGAAGCAGGTGAGGTCAAACTAGACACAACACTTAATGCATTGAGCAGAAGAAAGAAGAAGAAGAAGAAGAAGAAGAAGAAGAAGAAGAAGAAGAAGAGAGAACTTTAAAAAAAAAAATGGAAGTCAATGGAGAAGAAGAGAGAAGAAGTAGAAGAGAAGATGAAGAAAAAGAAGATTACTACTCTCTTCTCAACTCTCCATGTTCTATTTGTCACAAAGTTGTTCAAGCCATATTGAAGTGTCTTGGTCTTGATTCATCACCAATACCACCACACTCATCATCATCTTCATCATCATCACCATCACTAGTAGAAGAAGAAGACACAGGAACTGATGAACTCGTAAGCTCCCTATGTTTACAATCTTGTCAGCTCATTTTTTCCCCTATCAACGTGGTTATCTTATAAGTATATATATATATAATAAAAACATTAAAACAAAGATGTATCAGCTTGAGAATTACATATGTAAACGTGGAGAAAAAGAAGTTAATTTAGGAAGCTAAGTGTTTGATTAAACCATAAGTGTTGTATTTGGTGTTTTTTCTTTCTTGGGGTCAACCACACACTTAATTTTGAAAGTGGCTACTTATATTGGATTTGATGGTAGTAGTATCTGCAATAATTAACATCGTATTTATGTGTGATTATATAGGTAGAAGAAACAGGATTTATGGCGAGGATCACAGGAGTGTTAAGAAGGAGACCAAGACCACCTTACAGCTCAGGACGACCTGGTCAAAACAATTGATTTCTGATAAACACTTGTTTTGTGTCTCTGTGTGTGTCTTCTTCTTGTTTAAAAACTCACTTATGATCTTTGAAATTTCTTTACTTGAATTTTTGTTTTCTGCGAATGGTTTGCTTTTTAGTTTATGTTTTACATGCTTTATTTATTTGAAAGAAGACAAAACTGGTAACTCTTTTGTAACATAGTTTTCATGTTTACCTACTAATAAAATACGTGACTTACTGATTAGTTTCATCGTATATATCGATATATTCTTATGTTGTTCTTATCTAATTTGTCGTTTTACTTATAGCTCTAAATTTTATAAATACCCTTAAGGCCTTAAATACCACAATTGTCTCAAAACAATTATCCCAACGACTCAAATGAGAAAAAACCCCTAAATATCTCAATTTAGTCAAACAGTAAATTATCAGAAAAATATTATTCACTATATATTCTCTTTTATAATATTTTTAAAACACTGTAAAAAAAAATAAGAAACCAAGCTACGAAACAGAGCGCCTTTAAACACCATTTCCATTTCCATTTCATTCTCATATATACAATGTAAAAACAGAGGAGAGGCCTAGAGACCACAAGACCATATCCTACAAAATTATCACAGACCTTTGTTTTTGTTCTGTTTCTTATTATTAATCCTATAAATCTGTAAATTTATAATCCTTCTTCCTTGGTTCCCACCTAAATTATCTTTCCTTCTGTGTCTACTACATCAATCAACAACCTCCACCTGCAACTACCCTGAGCTTCAGAATCACCATTGTCTTATTCTTCGTTATCTCTTATAACGTCAATAACTGTAGCATTGCAGAAAAAACATCTCTGACAATTGAGAAGATGTCTAGTTATGCAGCCATAACATGATCGATGTGAACACGGAGCAATCATGGCGTTAGCCTCGCCCGCGTAGCAGATACAGCAAGTGTTATCTTCTAAATCCGTCGTATCTTTGTTGAATGACTCATCTTTTCTTTCAGGTTCTTGCGACGGAGCCCTGTCTATGAGATGGCTCAAGAAATTCTCAAGTTGTCCAAGTTTTTTAACATATGCATCATCCCCGCTTACACAACCGTCCTGAAATGAAAAGCTGTGTCAGTAAGAGAAGCAAGCGAGCAAAACCTAGATTCAAGAGCTTACGTACCCAATTATATTCCAAGAGATATTGAAACCCGTAATAGACTGTATCGGGGCACTCCATGCTTGCGAAAAGACCAATTACATCATGTTGTTGCTTCTGTTTTGAGTCTTCACTAGCCTCCAAGAGATTCAAGATTATACCAACCAAAGGAGCTAATAAGATCCCTCGGCTAATTTTCTCTGAAGGTTGTCCTTGCCGTCTAAGTGACCTGACCGAGCCCAAAACCAGTAGAAAATATATCGATTACAAAAGAGCGCTTTTTCAACCGTTTTAGAGCTGTTTGAGATATTTTAACTAACTTACAAATCAAAGAACTCGTCATCTACTGCTGAGGTCATGTGATTCAAGATGAAGAGAATCAACTCAGTGAGCCTACGAAGATTCGTGTCAGTCCCAGAAAGAAATGCCTGCGGTATTGCGTGAGTGCAGAACTCTAGGACCCTTGCAAGATTACTTGAAATCTCAAATATCACACAACATTTCCTTTGCTGAAACTCCACTACCTACATAAAGACAAGACGAATCAAAAACTGGTCAAAGAAGAGCACGTATAAGACTACAAATACTTGCAAGGGTATAGCAGATCAAACAACACAATCATTCAGAGAGAAGTAATGAATCACTAAGAAAACTCAATCGATGAAAAGGATCCAAGTTCAGTCTGACCTGATACTTTTCTTGCATTTCTCTAACCGAGACAGAAAATTCAGTGATGGTCCAGCTCAGTGTGTTGAATAGCCGGTTAAGAAAAGTAGAGAGTAATTCACCATCATTGACACAAGCATCTCGTAGAAGTGCCTAGACGAAAAATAAAATCAAAATCCAATATGTAGGCTGAGGATCAGATAGAAACAAAGTTAAATAAACCTAACCAACCTGGAAAACAGTAGATGAAAACGAAGACTCCCCGTTCTTTAAAGAACTAAACCCAGAACCTTTGCAAAGACGAAGAAATATATTTGTGACAGGGATCCAAGATCTGTTGTCAAACGCTGACAGTAGAGCTGCAGGCATGTGTCGGGTAGCTGCCTCGTTGTTCTCAAAAGCTTCTAAGTACTCTTTGTACTGTACCAGGACGGATATTGACTGGAGAAGTAGATCTCTAAGATCTGTGTTCGATATCCTCGAATCGTTGAAGTGAGTAACTACAAAAGTGATCTGGAAACCCAAGAAGTTGCAATGACTATGTTAGAGCCGTTGTCCAACTGACCTAAAGCTAATTAACTAAACTCAGACATGAGGAAAACAAAAAGACAAAAAAGAATGTGTGATAAGAGATTTTTAGACATACAAATGATGAAAGTCCTTGTTTGATAAATATGGTTGATGGGACAAACGGAGGATCGCTCTTGCGAAGCACATGGAAACAGTCTACCTGAGGAAAATACCAAAAAAATTGTAAACTTAAAAATTTCACTGAGAAACTGAGATAACGGAGCAGAATAAGTTGTTGGAACATCTCATAGTTTTTATCCAGAAGTAGTGGAAATGGCCAAAAGCTATTTACCAAAGATTCAAGGTAGAACTCTGGAATGTAAACAAACACAGAATCCATTTTGCTGAGAACCAGAAGTAGCTGTACAACCCACATGCATAATGCATACATTCCTCTTTGCTTCCATCGAGAGAACAATGAGATGCGGAACCTGTACAAAAGATTCAGAACGAGTAAAGGAAAAAATATAGACATGTAAGCATTGTACTCCCTCACATAAATCATAATTGAAACCTCTTCACTACACCCTCCTTTTGTTAACACAATCCATGAGTTAAGTGAAACTTACCATGCGGAATGTCTAACACAATCCATCACGTCTTCCTTGTAGTTGTTGCGAGCTTCCTTTAAGCGCTTTAATTGGTCACTTGAAGCCCGTTCTCTTATCTGCTTATCCGTTTCTTCTAGAAGTGATATTGATTGCGATTGATGAGTCATGTAATACGATGCCTAAGTAAAAGGAAAACCTATCAGCCTATAATTTTTATTCGGGTTGCCTCATGTATCATACGAACAGTAAAACTGAATATAAACAAGAGGGAAAAACAACTAAACTTACCTGCTTAAAATTTGGAGCGACAGCAATATGGTATAATAGCAATAGAGAATCCAATAGTTCTTCTTCGCTTAGTATAGCAGACGAGATTCTACTCTCTTGTAGTGCAGTTCGCATAAATCTTACGGGACGATAACCAAAGTCAGGGTCAGACTGATTACTTGTGCTAGGTTTGTCCTCTATTTCTTCACTGAAACTTGCAGCACTACATTCTGCAGCAGCATGAGAGGATCTCTCAGGAATGGAGCTGCATTGACCACGAGAACTTTTAGCAGTATTTTTTCCTCGACCCTTCAAGGAATTAGTAAGATCAGTATCATAGGCTAAGCAACAGCATGGCTTCTGCTCAGTAGCGTGAGTTACTCTATTCTTTTCATCATCCATACAACCTTCTTCCCACCGCATTAGTTCTTCTTCTTGATCATCTGTGGGGTAGGACTTCGATATATGACTAAACAACCCGCCAAGCCTAGTGATATCAGCTCGATGTGGATCATTTTTAAGAAACAAACTCAATGGAAACTTCTGCTGACCACCTCTGTGAAGAAAACCAATATTGTGATGAGCGGCTTCACTACTCTTCAGCATTGTGAAACCTTCCGACAAAAAATGGAGTATTACTGAGAACAGAGAGACAAGAACCGAATTGCGTGTAACTCCAGAAGGGGCCAGATTCCTGTCTGCGCCTCTGTTCTTTAATAAAAGGTTCTGAAGGAACCCCCTAAATGCTGAACCAGGAAGCTCGGGTGGTGATACGGGTGGTATGAATTGTATGACCAAGAGACAGAGGTTCCTCTGCTTCTCCTCAATCTGAATTCAAAAAGAAAAGATTAATTAATCCATGTTATATCAGATTTCAAACTATATTCAGAGGAGAGTTATGCCTGCGATAACTTTAAAGCAAACAAAAACCAGTCAGACATATTCTATCATACCTTGTTAATGGCTTCAGAGAGCGCAGAGACCGTAAATCCCATGCTAGTCTCATAGGAGATATTTTCAGAGGATCCAGGCCACCAAACAACAGGCATTAACTGCTGTAAGTCATGTTTGTTAGAATTCCTGCATGACAAGAAACCTTCAAACAAAAATTCGAAATGCAAAGATCTCCACCATTGTATCATCAATTCTTCCCGTTTTAACAAATGACAAGCCAGAGCAAGATAAGGGTACGGTCCTGAGTATGGACATTCGGTTAGAATCAACGTCGCTGTTTTGCAGCCACAAGCAAGAGCGTTTAGTACATGCTCAAAGATCAAATGAGATTGTGGCAACTCAAGAAGTACATCTAGAACTCTGTCTAAACTTAAACAATCATGGGGTGCTTGTGTTCTGAAAATCTCCAAGAGGAATGACAGAAATGCACCCCGTCCTAAGTACTCGGGCAACAAAGGGTCTTGCTCAAGTATGTAGAAGAACTCATCACATATGGCACGGGAAACAGGGGAAAACAGTTCTTCGACCGAGGCAAACCTCCTCAGTCTACTTAATGTATCAGCCAACGAGCGATCCGGCCTATCAAGAAGTCTTGAGAAGCATCGTAGCAGTTCTGTTGCAAAAGAACTTCGAGGTGGGGCTTCTTGAAGAGGTTGGAAACCTTTAACAGGGTACTTAAACGGATAAGCACCAAAATTTAACTCGCATCTCTCACCTTGGGAGAGAGAAATAGCAGGGTAATACCCGAACCCAGGTCCAAGTTTTCTGATACCAGTAAATGCAGCCCCGAGGCAGACACCATTCCTGTAGAAGGATATCTCATCACCATCCAAATCTATGCAGCAACCAATGACATCCCCAGCTACCCATGATTGCCCATAAGGTTCAGCTTCCTTGTTCCATTTGCTTACCCTTCTACCATCAAAAGCATAAGAATCATCAGCATCACCCACACCTTTCTGGTCTGTAAAAGGACAAGCAAGTGTTGCCCATCCAATTTGTAGAATTCCCGAAGTCTCTAAAGCAACTTCATACATCCATTTCCCTTTCCAGATACAAGCATTAGCCCTGGCGCTGCTGAAGAGTGCTAAGCTCTCCAAAACAAGAGGCGGTTTAACAATCCTGATATCACCACATATGCTAAACTCCTCTAAGCCAACAACGGGAGGTCCAACACCATGATGAACCACACTGATTCCTTCTCTCTGACTAACTGAAACAACATCCAAATCACCATGAAGCTTGGAGAACTGATTCTTAATAACGGCTCTAATCAAGCTACTGTCTACTTGACCATCCAAGGGACCAACAGACTTTTCTGGTAGACCAAACAAGAATTCGATAGTCCGTTCTAAAGGCCGGTGACCAGAATAATCAAAATGCGGAACAATACGAGCTTTCGACGAATTATGATCTATAGCATCATCACCATTGAGTAAAACAGCCAAACCAGAAG
>NC_025693.1:32402774-32466397 GCF_000633955.1 Camelina sativa
GGCAGACACCATTCCTGTAGAAGGATATCTCATCACCATCCAAATCTATGCAGCAACCAATGACATCCCCAGCTACCCATGATTGCCCATAAGGTTCAGCTTCCTTGTTCCATTTGCTTACCCTTCTACCATCAAAAGCATAAGAATCATCAGCATCACCCACACCTTTCTGGTCTGTAAAAGGACAAGCAAGTGTTGCCCATCCAATTTGTAGAATTCCCGAAGTCTCTAAAGCAACTTCATACATCCATTTCCCTTTCCAGATACAAGCATTAGCCCTGGCGCTGCTGAAGAGTGCTAAGCTCTCCAAAACAAGAGGCGGTTTAACAATCCTGATATCACCACATATGCTAAACTCCTCTAAGCCAACAACGGGAGGTCCAACACCATGATGAACCACACTGATTCCTTCTCTCTGACTAACTGAAACAACATCCAAATCACCATGAAGCTTGGAGAACTGATTCTTAATAACGGCTCTAATCAAGCTACTGTCTACTTGACCATCCAAGGGACCAACAGACTTTTCTGGTAGACCAAACAAGAATTCGATAGTCCGTTCTAAAGGCCGGTGACCAGAATAATCAAAATGCGGAACAATACGAGCTTTCGACGAATTATGATCTATAGCATCATCACCATTGAGTAAAACAGCCAAACCAGAAGGAATCATACCAACCCGTAGACTGTCTTCAGCCATATAACATTGAGAAAAGGTTTCAACTTTGTGACTCCGCTCTTCAAGACAGCCAATTACAAGGATACAACAACACAGTCTGAAAATTCAGAATCATGAACGAGAAGAACCCATCAGACACGTTTGGTGAATGGTCCAGAAAAAAAAAAAAGTTTCCAAAATCAAAACAAAAAGTTTCCAAAGAAGTGAATCAAAAGCATTCAAATTTTTGTTACCATAAATGGTTGATGAACAGCGATTAACACAAAAATTTCAGAAAGCTATTAATTTTGGAAAAAAAAAAACACACACAAACACGAAATCAGAACCGACAAAAATTGAAACTCACCGGAGAAATTGACATCAAAGGAAGCAGATTCAGAACGATTAAATCAATCCCCAGATTATACCAACCAAAGACGGCGGACTCGTGTTAGGGTTTTTCAATTTAATTTTTTTTTTTTTTAAAAGAGAAGACTTTTCGCTTTCTTCTTCGTTGGAGAGAGAGAGAGAGAGATTTTGCGCCCAATATTTTTGGGGGAAGGGAGAGAGAGAGAGAGAGAGAGGAAGGAATGAGAGAATTAGAGAGAGACCGGAGGCTAACACCGAACAAGCCAATGGATCCGTGTGGCTGTGTGTCTTTAACTGACACGTGTCGGTGTCGATATCGACGGTCTGGTTTCTGGGTAACTTTTCTCGAAGGAGGCGGAGGAGCAGGAGGAGGAAAAGTCTACGATGCCTCTCCTTACGTTAATTTTGGTGGATACGTGTCCCCTCGTTGATGTAACGTTTCTCATACTTTTTGTATTTTTGTAATATAACAAAATTTACAAAAAAGTGAAACAAACACTTTTAAATTTTCTTTTAACACGTGACAATTTTTTTTGGTGTTAGGGGTTAGGTTTGATAAAGAAAGGGATAGCAAAAAGAGGCTGTCAAGCCTTCTTCTTTCTTTTATTTATATGAAATCAGACTTTAGCTACAAGATGTCAACGTCGCAGTTCGTTCCATTTCATTCGGAGCTAGAAACATTATTATGGATTGTGAAGTGTATTCTCCACACAAGTATTAATTATCGGAGGTTCGAAACAGATTCTGCAGAGTTAGTTGCGATGGTGCAAGCTTCGGAGGAGTAGTCAGCTTTCTCTATGCTTCTTGATGAGATCCAGGCTTTTAGTGCCTCTTTCCCTCTTATTACTCTCTCCAAAATCCCACGGACGTCCAATGTGAAGGCTGATTGTTTAACTCATTTTTCTAGATCGTTAATGTCGTAAATTATTTATGTAAATAATTTTCCTACAGTTTGGGTGACCAATCTAGGAGTCTTATTTTAATTATTGTTAGATTGAAGAAAAGAAAAAAAATGATACACTGAGAATACATTACTAGTTTACTACTAATCAAATCAATATCTTTTTTTTTTTTGCATTGGTTCGTTAATTCTCCCTGATTTTGCTATTCACCGACTTCACATTCGCCAATCGATATACTATAGAAATCTTAGAGATGTAATCGTTTTATGTTGATCCAGATTATGGACATTACACATTATAAAATATTGTTCTACTTTTTACATACATAAATAACTGATTTATTATAGGTAGGATCAGGAAAACTATTCAACGAATCTTGAAAAAATTGTCTTCCTATAGAAAATGTTGGACAAATGATGAGTGTCCTTTTTATTTTCATATTGAAAGTTTTCTGATAGTATGTATATTTTCAGATTGTTGTTTCAAATTAGCTAATATTTGTTAGTTATACAGTTATTATACTGTTAGAAAAAAGTTCGGTAGTTAAAAGAAAACACAAGTATAACGTTGTTGTTTCAAACCCGAAATTTATCTATTTTAGGATATCATTAATTTTTTAGGTCAAATAAAAGTTCAGTTAATATTGGAAAATTTCATAAAATTTGTAATGAATGATAAACTAATTGGAGTTTTCTATTATTTATATTTAAAACCAATTAAAGGGTTTAGACTTAGAGTGTAAAGAATGGAGATGTCAGATGTGAAATCTTCTTTGTATCTATATTATCAAAAGGGTTCACAAAACACATAACTAGTACTATTTTATATTAACGTTGACAAAAAAAAAACAATAATATGGTTTTGACTTAATCTAAAATTAAGTTGAAAATAAACTGTCAAAAGCCATATGCTATTCTTATTACATTATGCAAAGAAGAGTCACTACAAGAATGTATTCACGATAACTATTCAAGGTGATGTAAAGACGACGGAACGGGACGGGGCATGCCGTTGACAAGTCATCGGAGCTTTTACAAACTTCCGATAGACACACGACCTTGTCCACCTGATCTTTATAATATCCACTCACTGACGCTGTCTAAGCACATCACATAAGACATAACCTGATGAGGCCACTGTCGGCTAGAGGCTGATAAAAGAAGTATCGTCCACGAGTTCCACGTGGATCAACAGTCACTTCACTGGCTGCTGTCTCTGTTGTTCAGAAAGTGACTCAAGACGGCATCGTTTAATCTGACTATTTCCATATCACTAGTGTATCAGAAATGTAACAATCCCATATCTAGGCTAATTTATTATGGGCTTTAAAGTTCAGATTTTTTTTTTTCATAGATTGTCTTCGATCCAATATGGATTTGGGATTATGGGCTCCTTCACTTTTATTTTTTTTCTCAATTTTAATCAAATATAAATATACAAACACAGATTAATTAGGGTTCCTTCGCATTCCATTTTTTTCTCCGCCTCCGACGTACGAGATGTCTACCTCCAACTCCAACTCCATCACCAACCAGCCACAGCCACAGCCACAGCCACCGCAAGAGAATACTCATCGAGCGTCGTTATCATCATTTGTAAGTAGACTCTTAACTGGTTTACTTAGCGTTTTTCTCCTCCCATGTAGACGAGCTCTTAGCTTCATCAGTGGTAACCCTAAGCCGTGCGAGATTGTGTCTTCCGCCACAGCCTTACCCACCGATGATCAATCTTCTTATTCCTTGTTTTCATCATTTCCTGATGATATAGTTTTGAACTGCTTAGCTCGTGTCCCGAGACGCTACTACCCAACCATCTCTGGTGTTTCCAGACACTTCCGTTCCCTTGTGCGTTCTCCTGAGCTTGCAGATATACGATCCTTAGTGAGCAGAGATAATGTCATCTTTTATGTCTGCTTCATGGAATATTATACTTCTCTTGAGAAATGTCATTGGTTCACTTTGAACCCAAACGACAAGGAAACAGGCGGGATCCTCAACTCAGTTGAGGTTCTTTCTAAAGAGATGCTGTATTCTACTTCATCCGTGTCGATAGGTTACAAGATCTACTTTGTTGGAGGATCCTCATTGAATCCTTCGTCGGGCCTATGGATCTTCGATTCATGGTCCGGCCAGTTGTGTGAGGGTCCTCGAATGAAAGTTGCTCGCAGCAGACCAGGCGTGGCAGTAATTGATGAGAAAATATACGTAATGGGAGGGTGCTATATAGACGAAATCCAAGTGGAGGAGGTGTTCGACCCAAAAACTCAAACTTGGGACACTGGACCATACAAAATGCGGCCGTATAGAGGGATCAATGTGGCCGAAGTTGTGGCCTTGGAAGGGAAGGTTTATTGTATGATGAGTTTTACAAGTGGGAATCACATCATCTACGATCCAAAAGATTGTAGCTGTGAGACTTTTAAGACGGTAACTAACGAAGCAATTTGGAGGAGAGGTGCATTGTGTGTGATAAACAGTGTGATCTATTATTATAACATTAATCGTGGGATAATGTGGTTTGACTCTAAAGATAAGGTATGGAGAGAGGTTAAAGGTTTTGATACGCTTGATAAAAAGGATGTCATGGTTGGAATGGCGGATTGCAATGGAAAACTCGGGTTTCTGTGGGGTGGACCGGGTGCTGGTAGCATGGCAGATGGTATTAGAGGGCTTTGGTTTGCAATGATTGCGTTGGATAGGAGTGGAGTAGAGATCCATGCAACGGTCGAGAGGTCTCATCTAGTTGGATCTGTCCCTAACAGCTATGGGTTTTGGAGTTGTCTAAGTGTTTCTTACTGAAACTTAAAAAGAGATATGTTTATGATGTTTAATATGAGACATGTTCGTACTTTGTACTATATTATTGATGTTTATGATGTTTGTTTAATGTGAGACATTTTCGTACTTTGTACTATATTATTGATATGTTGCATTGGCTTAGCAGTTCTGTGCATATATCACCAATTTACCTATCTCTGAAACTTGATAACTATCAGTCTATCACCAGTTACTTATAAATCTCTCAAACTTGTTCATAAGGAGACGATCGAGGAAGATGAAGAGGAACTTAATGATAATATATCAAAAGCTGTATTCTGAAAAATCAAACAAGCATTTAAACTTAGGAAAACTAACATTTGAAGGTTATATGAACCACATGTTGAAAGTTAATTAAATAATTAGGTTTACGTCACCGAAATACCAATGTTATTAGGTTCGCTCAATTATGACTTACTCCAAAATTATCGTAAATTAACTTCTTCGATTCTTTCTACTATTTTTTTAACCTTCTTAGATTCTGATATATGTTTTAATAATGGAATGTATTTACAACACACACAATGGCTTTGCTCAACACACAGTTACTAACTTACTACAGTATATATACTATATATATCGTAATTGCATATAATATAGTTAGTTTACTTATTATATTTTCAAATTTAACCAAAACGAAACACTATAATACAACACATAGATAAACACGTATTAATTACATGAAAAATATATATATATATATATAAACTCATTTTAATTAGGGCTCCTTATTTTTCTCTCCTCCTCTACTATATAGCCGCCTCCGACACAATCACACCAACTAGCTTACAGTCATCGAGCGTCGTCGCCCCTGGTTTACTAAGCTTTTTTTTTTTTTTTCTGTCTCCTTCAAAGTAAACTCATGAGGACTTTATACAAAAAAAGGCTCATGAGACGAGCTGGAAAGCTCGTCAACGGAAACCCTAAGCCATACGAGATTGTGTCTTACGACCAATCTTCTTTGTCGTTTTGGTCATTACCATACGATGTAGTTTTGAACTGCTTAGTTCGCGTCCCAAGATGCTACTATCCAAACCTCTCTTGTGTTTGCAAAAGGTTCCGATCCCTTGTGCGTTCTCCTGAATTTGCACATATGCGATCCTTGATGGCCAAAAATTATCCCATCTTTTGTGTCTGCTTTACCGAACCTACTAGTATTGGCAGGAACTTTCATTGGTTCACTTTTGACACACAAGAGAAGAAAAGAAGTGTTCTTAAATCATTTCCGCATTTTCCTCGACAGATGCTGTGTTGTTCCATAGTCTCGGTAGGTTCCACGATCTACTTTATCGGTGGATCCATGGGTCATTATTCCCCGAGCATTAGGCTCTTGGATCCATGGTCCGGGGAGTTGTGTGAGGGTCCTAGCATGAAAGAGCCTCGCAATTTACCAGGTGTGACAGTTGTGGATGGAAAATTATATGTAACGGGAGGGTGCCGCAAAGACCAGATCCAAGTGGAGGTTTTTGACCCAACGACTCAAACTTGGGAGGTTGGACCATTAAGTCCCCATGGGAAAATCCAATATGGAGAAAGATTAGTCGATCCATATGGAGAAGTTGTGACCGAATCTGTGGCCGTGGAAGGGAAGGTTTATGGTATGAGTTATAATAAAAGAGCACACATAATCTACGATACAAAAGATGGTAGATGTGATACTTTTGATTTGGCTAATGAAAGGGCATGGACCAGAGGTGGAGTGTGTGTGATAAACAATGTGATCTATGTTTATTACAAGGAGTTTGGGTTAATGTGGTATGACTCTATAGGTAAGGAGTGGAGAGTGGTCAGTGATTTGACGCTTGATAAGTCGATTAGCATGCCTGTTGGAATGGTGGATTGCAATGGAAAACTTGCTTTTTTGTGGGAAGATTTGGGAGATATTTTTAGTCCCAAAAAGAAGAATATTTGGTGTACGATCATCGTGTTGAGTAGGTGTGGATCAGGGATGCGTGGAACGGTCAAGCGGTCTGATCTCGTTGGCACTGTCCCTATTTACTATGACACTTGGCGTTGTCTAGATGTTTCTGATCCAAACTTTAAAGGAGATGGTAATGATGTTACGTTGTGATGTTCTTGTGAACCGTTTTCTTCCTTTAAGTGTATGACAATATTATTAATATAGCACCTTAGCTAGCTAAAAAGTTGTGAGCATCACCATGATTTGCATCTTTGATTGATCTTAATAGATAGCGAAAGCTTGTATTGACTTGTTATGTGGATAGAGGTCTAGACAAAAAAGAAAGTGTGGGGGCTTGGATTTTGTGAGATCCATATACAGTATTGTGGAAGCGTGGAGAGCAAATTTGATAATAGTACTGGAGAATTTGGTATTATCTTAAGATTTTAATTGATAGAGGATTTGTGCAGATTTATGTGAGTAACATCATTTAAACTTTAAATAGGACTAGATTCGGATTTGCACACAATATGTGAGAGATTATATTTATAATAATTATTTGGTATAACAATTATAACATAAACTTATATTAGTTTGGATTCATCATGTATGTGAAAGTGTTTAAAATTGTAATGTTTTTACCATATATTTGAATCTACATAACGATGGATCAGATCGAATGTGGACCGGACTAATGATCAGTTAGATTTTTATTAACCTGTAAACTATCAATATGGATAAAGTTGTCACACTAAAAATACTCCGAACTGAACTGAAAAAATAAAAATACCCGGATGGATACGAAATTTGTTTACTCGAAAATCTAAAGAAAACTAAAGGACCAAACCGAAGAACCCTAACGCCCAAGAGAGATGTATGGATGGTAATTGGTCTAAACATTTCTCTTAACATATCTCGTGGTTGAGTAGGTTAATTGTGTCTTTCCGTTCCTTATGACTACAACATTATGCATTGTTTGGAGTGGTGCTACATTATGATAATTCGGTGATTACTTGTTTTAATTCGGTGAATTGTATGAACAACGATATGTCGTTGAGCTGATGAGCTTATATATTGACATTTTTTAATTGTAAATATTAATGTTGATCGATCCTGTTTTCACAACTCTAGAAATTTCAATAGTATAATCAAAATCTATACAAGCATTGATTTTGTTGGTGTTATGTTATGTTTGTGGCAGCTAATCATGTTAGTGGATTGATTTATCGAACTCAAAATGAGGTTCGATAGGTTCGGAGTTTACTTGTCTTTCAAGGTCTTTTAAAAAAATGATACTTTACTTTGCAATGGTGTAGCTTTTAGAAATTGAATTTTCTAGTAGTTAAAAATGATACTTTACTTTGCAAGGCCTCCCATATTGTTGATCAGAGTTCTTTTTTTTTTTTTTGGTTTTTTTAGTGTAGAGAGAATCAGTTCTTGATCAAGAAAAAAAATCAGAGGAGCAATTTGGAAAAAATTTCCAACTGAAATATTGTACAGAATAATTTTCTTTAAAACAAACAACACAGTCATAATTTTAGCCTTTTGGATTTTACAGGATTTAATTAATCACGGACTGTACAACACACAGTGGCTTGGCGATGACCTTGGTACACCTTCACTTCTCTTCCCGCTCGCATCGACCACAATCTAGCCGTGGTGTCCGATGATGCTATACAATATTACAATAATCACATAACAAGTTTAAAAGACTCCTCTGTCTCGCACAAGTTTTCCAGTAAATAGGAGTTAAATTGTACCTGTTACAAGATATTCTCCATCAACTGAGAAGTCGCAGTCCCAGACCCATCTTCGATGTCCTGTTAAATTATATTTGATGCATGAGAGTGTAACAAAGTGTATTGGAGAACGAAATAACCGTTCCAAAAACATGGAGATCCATACCTGTTAAAACTTTCTCTAGTTTGAAACCATCAACGTTCCATATTTTGACAGTTTTGTCAGATGATGCGGTCGCTAGATATCTGCTAACAAATATGTAAGACCTTTCCGAAAAGAAACAAGACGAAGAGAAAGAATAAGAAACACATAATTTACTTGTTTTCAGGAGAAAGGAGACATTTAAGGATGTAACCATTATGAGCTTGAAGCTTATGAAGGGGCTCAAACTCCGTCATCGTCTGAAAAGAACAATCGAAATTTTAAAATGGCATGATGCATGAGTACAACTACAGCAAGGCCGTTGAAGAAATAAAAAGGTTTTCATATAATCAGAATCGGAATAGTACTTGTATTCCACGCAATGAGCGCCATACATAACAAGTTCCACGGTTATTAGCAGCAACAACCGTTGTCCCATCCAACATAACGGATAAAGACCGTATAGGTGTACCAGCTTCAGGTACCTATAAGTTATACACCTAAGTGATTTTATCTACTTATGCTCAGAAAATGTAACTAGCGCCTAGGATAAAAAATCTAACCAGTTCGCAGCTACACGAATTTGCTCTGAGATCCCATACACGTATATTGCCGTTGTGGTCTCCAGATATCAATTCAGTCTATACAAAAAAAAAAAAAAGATAACAAAGTGAGATAACAGTAATAGATGATACATGACTTGGATATATAGTTGATGTAACCTGATTTGGGTGTAAAACAACTGTGTTAACTGGTGAATCATTTATAAACTCCCTTTGGCATCCCCGAACCCTGAAAGTGTCAGTGTCAGCAATTTGTTGGTAAGATCATGAAACTAATCTAAATCAGCATTGAGCTAAAAAGAAAGAATTACAAAACATGATTGTGTACTATAGCTACCTCAAGTCCCAGATCTTAACTGAGCCATCTTCTGATCCTGAATACATCATGTTTCCAGTATACTGGAATCCTACTGCCACAACATTGTTGGTGTGTGATACAAAAGTCCTCACCTAATCATGCCATCAATTAAGATCATTCATTCAACCAAGGAATTAAAGAACAAAAAAAAAAAAGGATATTTAATTACAGGTATATGAGGGTCGATGGAATTGAGATCGAAGAGTAGTATGTGAGGATTGCAAGCTGCTAATAGTCCACGCCTATCTGGGGTTATCTCAAGCCTATTTACATGCTTATTTACATGCTGAATACACACAAAAAAAAAAGTTTCAGATGAAATGTAAAAAAAAAAATTAAAAGAGTGTCACAGAGATTAGTATTGAGAAACCACCACACACCAATTGACCCACAGGCACCAAAGCAGGATCATAGTAGTCAAAGTCAAGGTAACAACGACCGGTTTGGGCTTCCCATAATCGGATGGTATGATCATGGCTAGCCGTTGCAAGAATCACGGGACGACCATGATTCATTTTCCCTTTTCGCAGCAGTACGATACTAACAAGAATCTATCCGAGCTAGGGTTTCGCAAATGATTTATTTTTTCTGTTCTGGACAATTTGGTGATATATTGTTAATTTATTGTATTAAGATATGTACATATTCATTATCTTTCTCCTTTTTTTTTGTCAAGTATATTTATCATCATTTTTATATAATTCAATTTTGTAATAATATTTTGATATTATTACTTCGTATTTTTTGGATATGTTTCCTTAAAAAAATGAAAAAGAAAAAAAATTTAATTAATTGTCGGAAAATAAAAATAATACTAAGACCATCTTTAATGTATATCTCTATTTTTTCTTCTAAAATAAAATAACTAAATAATAGAACATTATTTTTCTCCAATGTATTACTTTATTTTCAATTCTAAAATAGAGTTAGTATAAAAAATAGAGATGAAAATAGGGTTGCTCTATCTATAGAGCAATTTTATCATTTTATCTATTTTAGAGTAAAATATAAAGTATGGTTGGAACAAATGTTGCTCTAAAATAGAGATTTAATTCTAAATAATATATTTGACTCTCAAATAGAGTGGGATTAGAGATGCCCTAAAATTATACTTTTATCCCCAATTACGTTGATTTTGGACTCTAATAGGCCTGTCGTTCAGTTGTTTAGTTGTTTCTCATTGATATATCGGTACTGATTGGTGAACACAAACAAAGTATTACAAATTGTACCGCTTTGAATTTTTACCAATCACAAAAACTTTACCAAAAACTTTATTAAAAACTTTACTCTCAGCTTTTTTTTTGTATAGTTTTCACGTACAGCTTTATCTTACAGCTTTGCACTATTCCATAACAGCTTACACCTTTAGCTTACAGCTTTGGCTATGTTACCAATCAAACCCATCAACTCATATATCTTCTTAACATTATCCTCTAGTGTTAGTTTCTTGATTTTGTCACTTTTTCTTTTACATTATTAATTTGTCACTTAGAGTGATATGATATGTTGTTAAGAAGTTTATCAAATACGATTATTCTAGCAAACCACCCCAATTCTATTTCAGTTTTTCTTTTTTTCTTTTCATGTGAAACAAAAAAAATTATATATATAGTCCAACTAAAATATATATATATATATTTTTCAAAATATATTGCATTTTTTTTTTTTTTAAAAACATCTATTTGATGACAAGAATCTTATTTCTTCTTTCCGTAAAGTTGTCACCTGTACAGATTTGTTGAAGTTGTAAATAAGTTTATAATCTACAGTTTCAATGGATGCTCCGGTTCCACTCTCGTTATCTACTCTGTTAGAACTCTGCACCAATCTCCTGCAAAAATCTGTAAACAAGTCCAATGGTCGTTTCACAGCGCAACTGGTTCATTGTCGCGTTATCAAATCGGGTCTCTTTTTCAGCGTTTACCTAATTAATAATCTAATGAACGTCTACTCAAAGACCGGTTACGCTCTTCACGCACGCAAGCTGTTCGACGAAATGCCTCAGAGGACAGCTTTCTCATGGAACACGGTTCTTTCGGCTTATGCTAAGCGAGGAGATATGGATTCAACATGTGAGTTCTTTGATCGGTTGCCTCAAAAGGATTCGGTTTCGTGGACTACGATGATTGTTGGGTATAAGAACATTGGTCAGTATCGTAAGGCTATAAGAACTATGGGGGAAATGATGAAGGAAGGGATTGAGCCGACGCAGTTTACGCTTACGAATGTGCTTGCATCGGTTGCTGCAACTCGGTGTTTGGAGACAGGTAAAAAGGTTCATTCTTTCATCGTTAAGCTTGGCCTTCGTGGTAACGTTTCGGTATCGAATTCACTGGTTAATATGTATGCAAAATGTGGTGATCCAATGATGGCAAAAGTTGTTTTTGATAGAATGGTGGTTAGAGATATCTCAAGCTGGAATGCTATGATTGCGTTACATATGCAGGTTGGTCAGATGGAGTTAGCTATGGAGCAGTTTGAGCAAATGGCTGAGCGTGATATAGTCACTTGGAACTCTATGATTGCTGGTTACAATCAGAGAGGGTATGATCTCAGAGCTCTAGATATGTTTTCGAAGATGCTGAGGGATTCTATGTTGTCACCTGATAGATTCACTCTGGCGAGTGTGTTATCTGCTTGTGCTAATCTTGAGAAGCTTTGTATTGGGAAGCAGATTCATTCGCACATTGTTACTACTGGATTTGATATCTCTGGAATTGTGTTAAATGCTTTGATCTCGATGTATTCGAGGTGTGGAGGGGTTGAGACTGCTCGGAGATTGATAGAACAGAGAGGAACTGGTGATCTCAAGATTGAAGGTTTTACAGCTTTACTTGATGGGTATATTAAGCTTGGAGATATGAATCAAGCTAAGATGATATTTGATTCGTTGAAAGATCGTGATGTAGTTGTATGGACCGCGATGATTGTTGGATACGAGCAACATGGTTTGTATGGTGAAGCTATAAACTTTTTCAAATCAATGGTTGGAGGTGGGCAGAGACCAAACAGTTACACGCTTGCGGCAATGTTAAGCGTAGCTTCAAGTTTGGCATCATTAGGTCATGGAAGGCAAATCCATGGGAGTGCTGTCAAGTCAGGGGAAATTTATTCAGTTTCTGTCAGCAACGCATTGATAACAATGTACGCAAAGGCGGGTGACATTACATCGGCAAGGCGGGCATTTGATTTGATACGCAGTGAAAGAGATACAGTATCTTGGACGTCCATGATTATAGCATTGGCACAGCACGGTCATGCAGAAGAAGCACTCGAGCTCTTTGAGACAATGCTGATGGAAGGACTAAGACCTGATCACATAACATTTGTTGGTGTTTTCTCTGCTTGTACTCACGCTGGTTTGGTCAGCCAAGGCCGTCAATACTTCCACATGATGCAGGACGTATATAAGATTGAACCTACTCTTAGCCACTACGCTTGTATGGTGGACCTGTTTGGACGGGCTGGTTTATTGCAGGAAGCACTAGAGTTCATTGAAAAGATGCCGATTGAGCCTGATGTAGTGACATGGGGTTCACTGCTTTCTGCTTGCAGGGTTCACAAGAACGTTGATCTTGGGAGAGTTGCAGCAGAGAGATTGTTTCTTATCGAGCCAGAGAACAGCGGAGCATACTCAGCCATGGCTAACTTGTACTCAGCTTGCGGAAAATGGGAAGAATCTGCCAAAATAAGAAAATCCATGAAAGATGGAAGAGTGAAGAAGGAACAAGGGTTTAGTTGGATTGAAGTGAAGCACAAAGTCCATGTCTTTGGAGTTGAAGACGGGACTCATCCACAGAAGAATGAGATCTACATAACAATGAAAAAGATTTGGGACGAGATCAAGGAAATGGGATATGTTCCCGACACTGCTTCTGTACTACACGACCTCGAAGAAGAGGTTAAAGAACAGATTCTAAGGCACCACAGCGAGAAACTAGCAATTGCATTCGGGCTAATTAACACTCCAGATAAAACCACATTGACGATCATGAAGAATCTCAGAGTGTGCAATGATTGCCATACGGCTATAAAGTTCATCTCCAAGCTTGTGGGAAGGGAAATAATAGTGAGAGACGCAACAAGGTTTCACCATTTCAAAGATGGGTTTTGTTCATGCCGAGATTATTGGTGAGAAGAATAAGGAAGATCCAATAATTCTTATATGGTCTAACTCAAGCCATTGTACAAAAGAAACAATAGAACAGGTATGACTTCTTTGGAAACCAACCAAACTTGTCCTCTATCTTTGTTTTTGTTATATTGGTATTCAAGTTCCATCATCATCATCATTAGTGAGCATTAGAATAAGATGACAAGGCATGTGAGTCGTAAGTGCTAAAGGAGAAGGGATAATAATGAACGATGGAGATATTTTTGGGAAAGCATAAAGAGGAAAGAGAGAGAGAGAGGGAGTAAAAGGGAACAATTAGAAAGAAGTATAGAAGAAGAAGAAGAGAATATGGTTCTGTTTGTTACCAAAAGCCTTTTCTTTACACTAACCATTGACTTGACTACATTATACATAGATGAAGGAAGAAAGATCTTGGTCGGCATAAAATGTATGACTAAACAGAGAGAGCCCACACTTGTTTAGCTTACGTGGCAGGTCAATTTGGAGATGATCACACAGAGTCACTGCCCGTTCTGCCCTAAGGATTCGTAGTAACAACTACTACGGGCAGCTTCACTCTCTCTCTTTCATCTCTCTCATTCATCTCTTTCTTCTCCTATATCTGAGATTCTGAACAACTCTTCTTTGATCACAAATCTCAAAACACTTCCATTCATGAACAGAGCTCATTTCTTCTAGTTTCTATCTCTCTCTCTCTCTCTCTCTCTCTTTCTTTCTTTCCCAATTTCAAAGCTCTTTCTCTGGTACGCTCTTCTCCTTATTGTCTCTGTTTCTGTTATTGTTAGTCTCTGTCAACAAATTATTGTTTTGTATGTATTATAATTCTCAGACCTTAATCTTTCCTCTGTTTCTGATTCTTTATGTAACTTTTCTCTATTCTTTTTGAATTTTGAATTTATTTTTACTTTCTTTCTGAAATTCTCAGACCTTATTTTTTCTTTTGTTTCCATTCTGGAACTGTACAAGAAAGTTCTCTGAATATTTTATCTTCTTTTTCTTGCTATCATTGCAGATCTAACAGATTTCTTATCTGTTAAATACAGAGTTAACAAAGAAGAGAAAGAATGGAGTTGGAACAACAAGGTTTGAGGTTGTCTCTGGTTCTTGGTAACGCTTCAGTGCTGAAGTGCACCGCTTTGGCTTTAACGGCTACTGTGGTCTCCTCTTTGCTAGAGCTCTTCGCTCAGGCAAGTTCTCTCTTTAAAAAAAAAATCAATTTTCTCAAAACTTCTTTTTTCCTTACAAGTATTTTTCCTAACAACTATAAAAAAAACAAATTCTATATTTTCATGTGCTGAATCTGTCATATATTTCGCTTCACACACAACAGAAATTTTTGTTAAAAAACTAATCTTGACCGACTCGCAACGTTACGACTTACGACATCTGTAGAATGGGTGGTTGGAAAAGTAAATTAAATTTAAAACTTTTGGTGAAAATAGTGTGAGGACGGTTGCTTTAATGGGGAATATGAAGATATAGTTTTTCTACTTCAAAAATATATTAGTATAAAAATTGTGAGGGTCCAAAAAGTATCAAAGAGGTATATTCCATAGATTATGCTTTCAAATTGTCCAAATCTAATGTCTAGAAGAAGCCCATGTCCCAATTTAGCATGTCGGCCCATTTAACAATTTAATATCATGTTAACTTGTTAGTATTGATTGATTGACTTGTAAAGATCATGTGAAACAAAAGCTTGTTTTTGGTTAAGTGATGAAGTCCATTTGAAGTTGCAGGTCGCAGTCTTGAAGGGTGGTGATGTTTTAGAGAATGGATACGAGGTGGTTGATGCAGTGGAAGGGAATGGAAACAACAATGATGATGGTGGTGATGATGATGATGGAGAAGATGAAGAAGGCGGTGCAGATGATGCAGAAGGAAAGGAGACCAAGAAAGGACCTGTAAGTGATCCTGATTTGAATGGTGAAGCTGGAGATGATGATGATGATGAACCTGAAGGGGATGACGGTAATGATGACGATGATGATGATGATGATGAGAACCATGAGAACGACGAGGATGATGAGGATGATGAAGATGAGAATGAAGATGGTGGTGAAGACGACGAGATGAGGAGGCAGAGGTAGAGGAGGAGGAAGAGGAAGAAGATGACGAGGAAGCACTTCAGCCACCAAAGAAGAGGAAGAAGTGAACAACCACTTCTATCTTCTAACATTTTAGACTCAAAAATCAAAACTTGTTATGTGTTTCTTTTTACCTGAAGAGGAGAGAATCTCAAGGCATCACCAGCTTTAGCTTCGACTGTGTCTTTGTTGTTCCATAAACCAAAAAGACTTTTGTCTAGTGTAACCATTTCCAGATCCAATGCACCAGCTTTCTTTTCTTACGCCCATCATTATTCATGTACATGCATAGCTAATGAGGTCATCAAGTGTGATCAAATTAATATAACAGCTTCAAGGGTCAACAGTCAACTTAAGTCATCATATATGATTAAAGAAATTTAATCCTATCACTTTGATTGAATAATGAAGAAAAGCCAGGCCATCTGAGAATCCATTTGATCAAAAGTAAACTCAGGAACAAAAAAGGCACTACCATTAGTTCTAGACAAAAGAATAAACCTCTTGAAGATGACCTTTTCGCAGAAGCGAGTCACATTACCATGGAGATTGCACAGAGGCCTTTAACGAATAATCACAATGACATTAATAGAGAGTCATATCAAATGGTACCGGACAAGAGTGAAATCAAACCGAAAAGAAAACAAGAACGAAAAAACAATACAAAAAACTAAAAACTAAATAAGTACTTTTTAATAGAAGTATCATGAAGTTAATACAAAGTGAAACTGAAGAAAACGGAGATGGGAGAAAGAACTGTTAAAAATGAAATTCCAGAACTGCATGTTTTTCATTCTCATGCTCAGCTCACATCATCTGCAAAGTTGGAGTTCAAGAAAAAAAAACCAAACATAAATTTATCAAAAGATTAAAACGAAAAACGAAACCATATGCAAACAGGAGCAATATCCAATTCTTTTGGTCAGATAACCCCGAAAAATAAAAACAAAAGAAATCAAAGGGACAAACATAAAAACAATAAAACATGAAAGACTAAAACAGCAAGATCAGCTCAATGCTAAAGTGTTACAGGTCCATTTAAAACGTTCACACTAAAACCAAATGAGGGAGAGATGGTGAATCATCAAACTGTAAAACCAAGTGCAACACTAAAACCAATAAGCCAAGAAACAAACCAAAACGTAACAATATTCATCCTTGCCATCACCAAACTTCCATAACCAATAAAGAAAGTAACTTTGATAAAACAAATGGTACTAACAAAACTGTAAAACCATGGCTGACTGTAAGTAAAACAACAGAAAACAGAAACCAAAAATGAAAAACAAACAAAACTGGAGGAAAATAAAATAAAACAAAAGCTTGGAGTGACAAATTATTTACCCATCCAAAAATATCTAAGCTTGAATCCAAGCAAGATTCATTAATAATAAATAAGGCGGTAGATGAAAATGATAACCTACCTCAAGAACCTATTGGTATTTCATTCCTGTAGCAGTTCCTCCTAGGAAACATTTAATTAGGCATTTAAGCCAACACAATAACTAGTAAAGATATTGAGAGTCATCATGTCAGCTGACATGTCAATACTACCACAAAGCCTTATCCATGTTAATCTAAGAAATAAGCCTAAGGACCTACGCGCCTACTATGTATGAATCATGCAACATATGCTTATCCAAAGACATTCAAACCAGAATATGACGACAGACATTGCAATAAACACATAAACATTTAAGAGTAAGCGTACCATGAATAGTTTGAGTAGCCTTGAAAGGAGGAACCACCAGCATCCGCATCTTTACCCGCCCCTCTTTTCCCAGTATCAGTATCAGGATAAGCATTATTATTAGGTAGACTCTGCTGACCTCTAAAGTAGTTGCCAGGAACTGATACACCAGCAACACCAACGCCTGGCTCACCAATCCCACCCATCTGACTCGACTGTAACAACATATCAGAACCCATACCGCCATGACCCATAGCACCGGCTAACATGGGATACATGTAGCCTCCCCCAACTGCTGATAAAGCTGGATTCCCCAACATTCCAGTTCCAATATACGGATTGTATTGGTTCCCTAACATATACGGCGATGCAGCCATACCACCACCGTTAAACATATGTTGCCCTTGAGGCTGCTGGGGCTGGCCATGACTACCCATCGAACCTAAACTAATCTTCACCGGAGCAGCCTGATCATGGCCCTTTCCAGACGCAGCAGGCCCCATTGAAGCAAGCTGACACGTAGCTGTTCTATTAAGAATCCTCTTCCTCGGTTCCTTAAGCGCCTCTTTAGCTCCTTTCCTAGTCTTAAACACAACAAATCCGAACCCTTTGGCCTTACCAGTAACCTTATCTATAACGACGGTACACTCTTCAATCTCACCATAGCCTTCAAAGAGTTCAACAAAAGCCTCGCGAGTCGTCTCCCATGGAAGTCCATAAACGAAGATTTTTCTATGTGTGACATCACGGTCTGCGGCTTCTACGACGGCGGAATAGATGGAGGAGCCGATCTTCGCGGCGGAACAAACGAGGTCGACGAGCTGGTCCTTGGAATAAGGTCGTAGAAGGTCTCGGAGCTCTTCTGGGTCGTATTCGAACGCTTGTTTCTCTGGTTCCGAATCGCTAGAATCATCAGAGCTGGAGCTTGAACTTGAGTATGGCGTCGAGGATTCAGGTTGTTGTTCTTGTTCGCTAATCTTCTGCTTCTTCTCTAGTTTCTTGGATTTGGATTTCACGAGTCTGCGCTTCTTTGATTTGTCTAGGGTTTTCGCCATGGATAAGTCTAAAAGCTTTTAGGGATTTTGATTTTTTTTTTTTCTCGGTTTCGATTTGCTTTTTCTATCTTCTATTTATTTATATACTCGGTTTTCAAAACGCAGATATCGCGCGTTTGAGTATAATTTTGCGGTTCAATTTAAGCCAAACGCGATTGGTGAACGCTACTACATATATGCGGTAATCAGAACACATGTAAAATAAATGACTGCTATCAATACCACCATAACAAAATCGTTCTTCGACCAGAGATCTTAAATAGAGTTTTGTTTCTGTTCTGTTGGATCTTCAAAGTTCCATTCCATCCACATTAGGAGAAAAAACAAAGCCTTCACAAAAGAAGAAAAACTCACTATTGTGAAGATCCAACAGAACAGCTGAAGATAAAACCAAACCAAACAAAAGTTGATACAGCTGAAGCATAACAATAGATGAATATGAGTAGATTCATATGGATAGCTGCAAGTATTAAAAACATTGGTGGAGGAGAAAGACACAATACAAAACCAAAAACAAAATTGATCTTCTCTAACAAATCGAGGATTGGGCATCATCGGTCATTGTGAAATCCGGTTAAAAACAAAACCCGCAAAGTCTGGATAACAATGCTCAAGCAGAGCTATACTCTCTACTGCAGTCCATAACGAGCGAGCAAGTAAAAAAAGATGGTAAACCCGGAAGAAAGATAAATAAGTGAAAACAAAAACAGCGTCGAAGGACCAATGAACCAAAACAATCTTGAATCTTAGGCAAGTAAACTTGTAGACTGAAAACGAAATGCACTCGCAAATACAAAAGCGAGGGTCAACACTAACAAAAAAAAAGAGAAATGTGATGAACGATATAAAACTCGAATGCTAGAGAGATATAAAACTCGACTTCATAACGGTGAAAATCAACAGGAAGCTTTCAATAGAGTCTCGAAACTTTTGGCAATACTTGAAAAGACAATTTCAAACAAGAATGTTAAACCATTATGTCTGATCCTACAAACGGGTCTCAAGCCAACTGCACTTGAAGAGAAAGACTTTTGGCAGTTATGACATATAGTCTACAAATGCCATAAGCTTCCTCTCCAACTATAGAGACCAGACATTTTATGGTAGAACAGGAAGACATAAAACCAAAAACGGGGAAAAACAGAAGAGAAAACTCCCTAAGGAGAGCCACATAAGAAAAACAGAACGTGTGTTTGATGGTATAGAGGAAGGACTTCAAACCATAATGGGGAAACCCAAAAGGGACGGACTACACTTCCCCATTCATTAGACAGAGAAGATAACGAAGATTTTGCGATCCTCAAAAACAAAGAGATGGCAAACGACTTAAAACCAATAGTAACTGTATCTTCTGGACAAAACGACCACATGTCATCAGTTTATGAGAACAGAGCAGAACACCAATGGGAAACTTCCCAATACCAAGAGCAAGAGAATTCATCATTTAAACGCACATTTCCCTCAGAATAATGGGACATATATGAATAAAACCTCCTTAAAAAGAGACCAGAGTTAATGAAACCAAAAAAGTAAGTTTGAAACAGCAGGCATAGAAGATAAAAAAACTCGGAAATTCCCAAAATATCAAGTTGAAGATACCGGACTAGTCGTTAGCCTAATCTATAACTTGAAATCTAATCAACATAAAATATCAGAGAAGAGGGTCATACCACTTGGTCTCTCTTATCTCAGATACCAAGCACCTTTACCATCAAAACCAGCACCAACACCAACACCATTAACATTACCATCACCAACATATTGCCCCGGCGGTTTGGTGGCACCATAGGTCCCTGGTTCATCATACCCGAGCCCAGCACCAACACCAACACCATTAACATTACCATCACCAACATATTGCCCCGGCATTCCCATATGGTTTGGTGGCACCATAGGTCCCTGGTTCATCATACCCGAGCCAAACATATGATAGTTCGGTAAACCAGGAACCATCTGATTAGACATCATTGCACCTTGATTAGCCATCATTGCACCATACATGGGATTAAAACCAGGAGGAGGCTGAGCATGTCCGTAAAAGGGCATGTTGTATCCAGCATACATTGCCATATTCTGCTGCTGCTGCTGATGTCCCTTATCAAGTCCATGCACATGTCCCGGAGCCAAATCAATCCCACCAGGCAAAGCCACTTCACTCTGATTAGCCGTATGAGTTAAATCAATCTTGACAGATTCAACAGGTTCTCGCGTCTTCGCAGCATTATACGGCTTAGCTATGCTACAAACCACAGTTCGGTTATACATTCTCTTCTCCGGATTCCTCAACGCCTCTCTAGCTCCTTTACGCGTCTTAAACAAGACAAAGCCAAAACCTTTAGCTCTCTCCGTATCCTTATCCATAACCACATTACACTCCTCTACCTCCCCGTAAACCTCAAAAGCCGCCTTGACATTCTCATGCGTCGAATCCCATCCAAGACCACGCACGAATATGTTGCGCTGATTGCTATCTCTATCCGCCGATTCAAACACAGCAGAGATCAATTTAGAACCTTTCTCAGCGGTTTTGTAAATTAGGTTAATAAGCTCTTCCTTAGAGTAAGACTCAAGAAGCTGCTTGATGTCTTCCTTATCCAACTCAAAATCCGAATCCGACTCCTTCTTTGTTGTAACAACCGCGACCTTAACGGACTTTGTATCGACGATTTGATGAGTCTCTGGCTCTTCTTCATCTGATGATATCAATCTCTTGTGTTTCTTCTTGCTCTCCTTCGATTTCTTAGGAGGTTGTTCCTCTTCTTCGGAATCATCTGATGATATCAATCTCTTGTGTTTCTTCTTGCTCTCCTTCGATTTCTTAGGAGACTGCTCCTCTTCTTCGACTACGTGTCTCTTCGATTTCTTCTTGGGTTTCTCTGTCTCTTTGGATTTGGATTTATGTTTTTTCGAGATTTTCTTCTCCTTCACGGCGAGCTCTTCAGCCTCGCGAAGCTTCTTCTCCTTCCTCTCTTTCTTCTCCCTCTTACGTTCTTCTCTATCTTTCGTCATCGTTGACGGCAGTGTCCCACAAAAACAAACTCAGCAACTAGAAGAAGCTCTCCTCCCTCCCCCTCTGAAAAATAGGGTAACTAAATTATTTTACTATATATTAGGTAAATTTAAAATTCTCACAAGTAAGTCTGGGTGGTGTAGTCGGTTATCACGCTAGTCTCACACACTAGAGGTCCCCGGTTCGAACCCGGGCTCAGACATTTCTCTTTTTTTTTGTAACATTAATTTTTGTGGAGGGATAAGGGCAAAAAGGTCAAAACACATAAAAAAGATCATCATCACTGTGTGCCGGCGAAGAACCGGTGAGTGACGGGTCAATTCACATACTTGTTTAACGGCAACAAACACCTACCAGTTTCCGGATATAATTTTAACGAAATCGGATCGGAGCTCTTCAAAGTTTCGTTTTTTCCTTCATCTCGCTTTCTGGGTATTCGTGGGTTTTACCCAGATTTCGGAATTGAATGGCGGACGAAGTGGAATTGTCGCCGTTGGTTCCGCCGTCGCCGATCGTGGAGCCTTCTTCCGAGATCGATCTCGAAGCTGGACCTGGTGAACAGATTCAGTGTCGAATCTGCCTTGAAACTGACGGTAATGTCCCCGCTAGATTCGTTGCTTCCCAGATCATTGGTTGTTGGAATCTTATAACCTTTTAAAATGTGCTCTTAGATATGCCAAACTTCAGTTGTGGAATTCGGATGATATAATTCGATTAAAATTCGAATGCTTTTTTAGGTTTATCACTGGTGCGACTAGACATGAATCACTGAATTTAAGAAACTCATACAGATGGTAGATCGTATATGGTTCTGGTGTGATTTAGATTAGTCTGTAGTGATAAAACTCTTGTAAAGGAGTTGATTCAAGCTCATTTATTGATTATGGTCAGGTAGGGATTTCATTGCGCCATGCAAATGCAAAGGAACATCAAAGTATGTACATCGTGATTGCTTGGATCATTGGAGAGCTATTAAGGTGCTTTTATTTTTCATACGTTGTAGTTCAACTTGGGTCCATTCTTGGAAGCCATTAGTGTTACTCCTGGATAGCTGTAAATGGTAGCTTTCACTCTCTGACTATTAGTATTTGTTGTTAGCCCCTTCCGTTTTCAATCTAATATGACAACTTGTGTAAATGTTATTAGTGGTGGATGGTCAGGGCAACTAAAAACGAACTTCCCTCTTGATGTAAAATTTTGTTTTCGTTGAATAAGAAAACCATTTGAAGGCTAAAGAAGGATGGTTTTGGATGTAAAAGTTTCAGACTTGATATATGTTACATGATTGATGATTAGAGTTGGTGTTGTTTTAGTCAGTACCAGGGTACAATAATGACTAGGAGATGTTAACGCCCAGTAAACTCTTTTTACTGCAGGAAGGTTTTGCGTTTGCGCATTGCACAACTTGCAAGGCTCCATATTATCTGAGAGTTCATAGTGCTGGAGATAGGAAATGGCGGACATTGAAGTTTCGCTTCTTTGTTACTCGTGATATTTTATCCATATTTCTTGCTGTTCAGCTTGTAAGTATTCAGTTTCCATCTGTGCTTTCTTTTCTTACAGAATTTTTTTTCTTTCATTTGGTAATACATCTTATTCATGTTCTCTAAATGGCCCATCTTCTCCCAGGTGATTGCTGCATTAGCTTACATGGTCTATTTCATAGATAGTTACCAGCAATCATGGCTTCGTCATATTTGGGGTTTTGACAGTGAGGTCACGTTTTATTACATGTGTGGTATGATCCTGAACTATAATATCTAAATTGTCCTCTAGATTATATAGTATCTTCTTCATAAAAGACATCTTCCAAGTTTAGGTGGTAGGATGGAAGTGATAAGTCTGTTGTTGTACATATGTCCTAGTTAGTGTTTTGCTTCGATCAGAATCTGGGTTTCCTATGTAAGAATTTTTCTCTCAGATGATCTCATTGTTCATATCCTTTCTGCCTCTACATAGTAGGAAGTAAAGCCAGGTTTTGTCATCCGTTAGACTTAAAGATCAAGTTAAGCAATGTACTGTTAGTAATTTAGAATTATGGATCTCGTAGAATTTTGAACTACATAAGAATTTTCGAAGTAGGTGTACTAGAGATTAGGAATCATAAATCTGTACTTTACACAGCTCTTCATGAAAATTACTAAAGAAATTTGTGCCAAGTGATTCTCAAAAATTACATGTGTAAAGTTTATTTACACGATGATGTTTGTTTTGTACAGGAGCTTTATTATTCTTTGCTCTGCTGGGTCTATCTGGATGCTTCATTACCTGCTACGATCGAAGAGTTCGCAATGATTTAGCACAGCCTTGCCGTGAATTGTGTCTCTGTTGCTGTCAGCCTGGGTACAATCTCCATACCTCTTCCTTTTGTTTTATTTTCAGTTTTTTCTTGTTTAAGAATCAATTGATCGGTATCTCCTGTTTAGAAGTGTTCCTCATTTGGTCACGTGATAGAGTTTCGTAAGATATAGCTTACCGGAATATGTGGGCTTTTGCCTTACCTGGCTCCTGGGTGATTTTCTGTATGAATAAGTAGTATCAGAGACTATAAATTGTGAGACAATCTAGAGGAAGCCTGTTACACAAAAGCTAGTGGGAAATAAGAATAGGAACTAGATAACTCCTTTTCTCCTCTTCTTTTATCTGCTAAACTACAATACAACAAAAAATATTAAAGCTCGAGTTGACTTTACCCATTTATTAAACATAATATCAAAATGCAGGATATGCACAGACTGCCATCTACCAGGAACTATTTGTATGTGGGCGGATTGCACTGCTTGTACTGAAGGCTGTGCAAGTGCAGTTAGTGAGTGTGGAGGTTGCCTTGGAGGTGCAGGGGAAGCCGGATTACCATTACTCTTCATAATGGCATTAGTAATTCTCGGTTTATTTACAGTTATCGGTATATTCTATAGCGTATTGGTTGCAACCATGGTTGGACAACGCATTTGGCAGCGCCATTACCACATTCTGGCCAAAAGAATGCTAACAAAGGTGAAATTTGCTAACCTTTTACAGTCTCCTGTAGCGTTTTGGTTTTGTATCGGTCAATGTTTTTTATTGTTTGTTCTTTATTTGGTTGGTGTTTCTAGGAGTATGTGGTCGAGGATGTAGACGAGGAAATGGTAGGGTCAGAATGGTCGCCACCGGCTTTACCGTCTGAGCATGTCCAGCAACTGAAGACACTTGGCCTTCTATAAATATGGCTTTTGATTGAAACAATGGAAGATTTTTTCAACTGCACGGAGGGAAATCCATCTGACTAAGTGGTGAGAGAAATCAGAGTTTGTTTCTGAATGTTAAAATCTAATAGATCTTTCGTATTGGTAAAGAAAAGAAAAGACTCGAACTTATTAGAGTCAGAGATCTCTTCCATTCAGTCAGATACCTCTCCTGTTGACGAACTCAGCTTGTGTTGTGAATGTTTGTTTCTAACGGGTTTCTTTTTTCAACATAGGTAAATATCAATAATTTGTTAGTATTTCCTTTTTCGGTAATGCATTTTTTAAAAAAATTAAAAAACAAAGGTCTGTGTAGTGTGAATTACACTTCAAGAGTCAAGACCGTTCAAACAAATTACAAAATTATCCAAAAGTTCCCATAGCAAAAAGTAGGGAAAATTGTCATATCTAATCTATGATACGATGCATTTATCAACCCGAATTGACTATTAATTCAAATTTTCTAGCTAAACTTTATAAATTTAGCTGATTTCAATATTTTCATAAACAAAGTGACCATGTGGCATGTAGACATCTAAACATGGTAAAATGATGTAATTACCATTCATCATCAGACATCAATAATATTTGTTTAATTGCTTGGTTGAAATTTTTTTTTTTTTTTAATTATGATTATTTATCTCCACATTTGTTTTGTTTCTTTCTTTTTTCCACAGCATTCATGTCAATATTCTAGCGAATTTATTAATACAACAATAATCTAGAGATTAAGACAGTAGAAGTATTTTGTTGTTTCGTTTTGTGTGGCCTTTAGGGTCAACTAGGGACAAATTGTCCCCTCCCTACTCCCTCTTTTAATTGGATCCAAACTCTTTGTACGTAAGCTACTCTTGAAGGAACAACCTTTTAAACTTAATATAGATTCACTATAAAAATAAAAATTAAACAATCATAAGCAACCGCCGTAACTCAAAAGCTTATATCACGACCCCAATATGTTATTAGCGGAGAAACGAGAACTGTTTCTTTCTTGTTTCTTCAAATAAACTTGTGAAAATCATGTATTTTTGTCATTTAAAACAACCACAATGACCAACTCAAGGAAAAAAGAAAAAAAAAACTATGATTAGAATTAATAGTATCGGAAGATTCGAACTCTAGTCTTTCAATGTGTGAATCCTTTAACCATTAAACCACACCATGATTTGGAGATTATATTGAAATATCAAATTGAATCGCACAATGAATTAGTTATTCTCTTGGGATAAGCATTGATTTGACAAAACTTAATGAATAGCACCAAGGTAATAAATTCAGAGTGCTCGCTTTAAAATTTTAATACTTAGCACTTCGACCAAAAAAAAAAAAAAAAGCACTTCGACATAAAAAAATACAAATTAAAACAACATATATAAACACTATAACCACCATAAATCTGGAACCACACAAGCACCAATATATAATTTAAGTTAATCCATCATCCTAGTTCTCTAAACAATATGTATAACCGCACTATTAGCACTAATACATACTTAAATAGAATATCAACTTCATAATCATATAAACATGTATATATATATATATGTGTGTTTAAATACATAGTTTTGTAAATGTATAACCTAATTTAGATAGATTACACATAAACTTGCATGCATGCAACATATACTCTCTTCTTCTTTTCTTTTTTTTGCTAATAAACATGCATGCATGCATGCATGCAAATACTTCTGTTTTGGTGAAATTTTCTAAGAGTACTTAATGAATAAATAAAATTAAAGTCAAAATATATAGTTTTGTATGATATGGTGGGAGATTAGTGGCCAATAAGTCATTATCTGACTTATCTATCATTCCTCTTCCCTGATTTTTTTTTTTTTATATATAGTACATTTATGAAATGTAGTGCATAGCTTTTTTACAACAAATACATGTGGACATGTGGTAATATATATGGCTTAAAAGTTTAAACCTTTTTGTTTCTGTCCTTTGTGCTTTGATTGAACTGACACAATGCATTTTTAATATTTATAGTCTATAATAAGTTGCTAGTATTGTATATAATATAGTAATATAATTAAAGCAAGTCACTCCTTGTGGCTTGTGGTTCAAAGCACACCAAATCACCAATTATGATATATGTGTATTATATAGTTTTCAATGTTTGTGAATGTTAAAATAGTATACATATATGGAATTTTTTCTCGGATCTGCAGTACTTAATTTGACAAGACGTTTGTTTCTGAAGTGCTATTTTAGTTTATCAACAAAGGGTTTTCACTATCACACATAAAGCTAAATTAAATCAACTTGAAAAACAAGTTATATTTTATCCCAAAAACAAAAAAAAAACAAATTACGTATACGGTATACCATTTGAGTATTTGTAACGAAGACCAACCTTCATCAGGGTTAGAATTTGACCACAAGAAGAAAATAACTGATAACGTTTTGAAATATATTGTTTGAAATAAGTGTAAGTATTTTCCATCACTATTTTTATTTTTATTTTTATAATGAAAATTTTGTATAGCCATAGAACTTGACAAAAATCATAAACAACAAATCAACAACAACTGAATCCTTCTCTTACAACCTTTGGATAGCTTTCTTCAATCACCACCAACCTCAACCAACACCGACATTTGACAGCATACTGAATTGGATTAAGTCTCCTACCACAAATAATAGACTTAATTCAATTTATAAGCTTGTCTTTCATGCCCTGCTTTACAACATATGGAGAGAGCGGAACTCAAGGTTACATTCAACTGACTTACGGACGGAACAACAACTACACAGAGATACTCAGATAAAGATCAAGAGAAGGTTGTTGTGGCTCGACCGATCCCAAACTCATCAACAAACATCATCAACAACAACAACTGAATCCTAGACCTCGATCTTGATGGATGCGCAAATATCAAAACTCCTCTTTTCTCTGAGCATGCCTTTTTACTATGGCTATGGCGTGATAATATAAATTAGAAATGTGATTCCAAACGAGAAAAGCACAAGTAGATTAGAGATTAGTTCGATATACATAAACTTAACTTTAGTAATATGATAAAATGATTCCAAATCATATATATGTACAAATACAATACAGTTTGGCACATACGACTGATCACATATACATATCGCGTTGGGCGGACTCGGACACTCAATGGTCGGTAATTTTTAAACTAAAAATTGATGACAACTTTAATTAGCATACTAGCTAAAACCAGTGCACAGGTTTATAATTATTTAAAATTATTATAATATGGTTCCATAATGCCTTAAGAGCCGACCTTAAAGCGAAGGCCACCATTTTTAGATAACACTTCCTTTCTAATTTGATATTACTCTAATGCATGTTTATTTTGACCCACTTGTTTCATTATATTTGAACAAATTTTATTTTTCCATTTAGCTATGCTAATTAATCTGCTTTTAATGCATTGTTTGTCTCACTCAGGAATAATTACATTATCATGAACGAGTAAACATATATTCTTCAGAAAAATAAACCAACTTGTAGCTTAATGCTGTAATTTGTATTGATGTTCCCTTTTATTGATTAGATGAGGTTTAAAGGCATAATTTTGTTTTCCGTCTCCTGATGTTTAAAAGTAAGGATTCAAAAGCCATTTTTTCAACGTCAAATTGAGATATTTAACTTGACATATATAACACGAAGAAAAATAAACAAAATAAGTATCTATATTCAATGAGTATATGCTTTTTTCTTTTCAGTGATATGTTTTTACAATTGATTTCAGTTTGGCGAATATTCATCAAAATTAAAAATTTATCGAGTCTTATTTTCTTCGGCATTTGGATTATTAGACTGTAAAGTATAATTTTATTGATAACATTTGTTGAAATTTTAAGTATACTAATCATATTAGTACCAATTAAAAATGAATGATTCATCTATCAAAAAATATAATTGCCATAAATTTCTTCCAACTATTTTTTTATTGGGCTGGGTCAAAGTCAGTAAACTAATCGATTAAAGAAAGGAAAATAAAGAAAGAGATAAAGATAATGGAGCATGGAGAAGCATAATGATGAGAATGGAATCATAACCAACGGTCATAAAGCATGAGTCGTTTCTCTATAAATTACGACACTTCTCTTCATCATTACCAAACTCATCCTTCACTTCATTATTCTTTTAACCACACTCTCTCTTTGGTCTTGTAATAATAATCAACTTAATTAACGTAAGTTATATATAAGCAAAAAAAATGTCTTCTATTGGAGCAAACTACGCACATCTACAAGTCATGCAGAAGAAGCAGAAGGAAAAGATGATGAAAAAGAAGTTGGAGAAGAGGAGAGATGGCGGGGTAGACGGTGGAGAAGGCGGTGGCGTTTCTTCCGCCGGTAACAGAATATTTCCGGTTAAGTCTTCTCCATCGTCGACTTATGAAGTTGTAGAAAGACAAGAATGAATCAAGTGTGAGATATTTCTTCTATTTTTAGTTGACTTTATGTGTCTTTGTGTGTGATTTCGATGTGATATAAGTGGTCCCTCTTTTGTGTCTAAGTCTATTAAGTTACGTAATTTGTGTTACTTTGTTTTAATGTCAAATTTGTATTAAGAAAAAATTGTATATTTTCGTAGATTCCAATGATCAACATGTAAGATATTTCTGTAATGAAAAATCGTTTATGAATTTCTCGGTTATTGGTTTTGGCAAACTGAACAAGAGTGGTCAATTCAGTAACATGTTATTCATTTTTTTTTTATCTGGGTCGGTTTAAGAGACATAGTCAAATTTCGGATTCAGTGGAACCTGGTTAGCTAGACACGACTAGCGTTTTGTTTTCTAATTTGATAACACTCTCGACAATTCCTTTCCATGTCTTATTCCGTGTCGTTAGGAGCATTTGCGGCTAAAAGTAAAGATGTATATATAAAGAAGGTGTACCGATTTCGTTATATGTAACACTCTCTTTTAACTGTTAACTATTTATGTACTTTTTTTTCTCTACTCATTAATGTTCTTTGTATTGTTTTGAGTTAGCAATCAAATCTCATGGTTGTGTATACTTGTATTAGACCTAATTGTAATGCATATGTGCAATATCGTTTTCCATGTGCAAATGGAAAATATCGAACTCGAACATGATTCCGAATGAAAAAGAAGATTGATCTTAATTAAAATAAATCTAACAAAGCATGCATATAATTTATGATCTATAATACTAAAAAAAAATTCTTTCTACAATAGTAAATATATCTTTAATAAAACTTTTAAACATGATTTTAATCTACATAAAGTTTGTGACAGTTCTGCGTATGAGTGAGAGCTCTTATATGATCTATGGAAAAACACACAAAGATAGAGCTTGATTGTGTGAGTTTTGGTTAGACTGAGAACAAGTTCCAACGAATAATAGAATTAGCCACATCGTCATTAGTAAATATTGTAAAAAATTTATCTTGTTTACGTTTTGGAACTTTTTTCTTGACTCTGTTGGCTGGTGCCCAAGAAATGATCTCACAAGTTATATCTAAGTTTATGTTCAAAATTTTCAAGATGTCACCCGAAGGTTGAGATTTTTGATGGAAGAAGAGGCTATATTCTTTGGTAAGAGACATGACCCGATATAACCTCTTTTTTCATACTATTAAACTTACACTAAAAAGTTCAAGTTTAGGTTCTCATAAAAGTTTCTAAGAGAATAAAAAACTTTTCTTAGAAACTCGGATTAATATTGGGTTCGATCCTAATTTATATATCAAATCAATCATTTATTTACTACAACTGCTATTGAAATCTAATATATGTAAAAAAGTACATATTATACAATATCTAAAATCAATCATTATTACTTCAAACTTCAGTTGCCATTAAAATTATGCTTGAAAAGTGTTTTATCTCAATTATAAAGGGTAAATATTTATGAATTATAATAATTAAATTAAAAACAAAAATGAATTCGATTTCAGTATAATAAAGTGTTGGTCTGTTTAAATCTTAGTTCTGTTTAAAGGGAAAAAGATCTCAACTCACTTTAGAAATTCTTGGTTTAGTACTTAGGGGTGAAGAAGTAGCAAAATAAGCATTGGATCGGAGACGAGGTGTTATGAACCTACAAATTGCACCACTACTGTAAGTCATCGTTGAGAAGATGAGGAAAACAAGGAGCACAATATTGTATGTGTTAATGGCCAAGTATCGAGAAAGATTATTAGAAAACTCACAACTGAAAGAATGTCTTTTTTTTTCCCTTCTGTTTTCTTGGGGGTTTATACGGTGCAAGAAACTAGTGGCATCAAATTGTGATAAGAATTTAGAAGATCATAGAATATGATTTTTTTTTTTTTCCCAGTCTGGTCTTGTGATCATAATTGGCTAGGAAGAAAGAGCACATGTGCATCATATGGTTATCATAATTGTGCTTATCATATGCTTTTATGGGCATAGTTGTCGATAGAAACAAAACATGCGTCGAGGGTAAACAAATAATAATACTTAAAAACTTAGAATCTTTGATTCCCATGAGCCATGAGGCCATGTGGTAAAGCTCTCCCACGTTATTTGTTTTACCATCTTCTTTAATTTGTTAATTCCCCCCGACTTCTCTCACTCTCGGACAAAACCAAATTGCTGTCATTTTTTGGACAAGATGAAATATCATGTCAAGGAAATAATGTAGATGCAAAGGAAGCCGCCAATAAAAGATAGTTATAATTTTATCCACGGGGAAATAATTAACAAGTTGACAATGTTTTCCTTATTCGATTTGGTGGTAGTTACCTTTACTAACAGTTATCACCATCGTAAAGGACTAATTAATCCAGTTTGGTAACAAATCAACATATAGGACCAATAACAACTACTGCAAATCTACTTATTTTTCTTGTCCTTTTTAAAAAAAAAAAAAAAAAAAAAAAAAAATTGATTTATCCGATGTTATGGTTTCTTGTATTGTATATCTAGTTGATCTTGTAAGAGCTAACTTTTCATATCTTTCATCAGAATAAATATTTAAATCCAGAATAAACAAATATGCTGCCAAAAATGTTTTTTTTTTCTTTTTCTTTTTATAGTATATAATAATGACTACGTCTTGTACTCCATATTTACTGTACAATGTTAAATCGGAATGTCATCTTGAGCCATAACAATTTTATCGACTTTTAATTATAAAATGTAAAAGTTTTGTTTGAATTAAGCAAATAGTCAATACAAGTGAACTAAATGGTTTCTTTGAAGCTAACTTAATCAATATAAATTAAGTAACCATAAATAAAAAAGCTTCATTCTTTTCCAAAAAAATGTCATATGTTGTATTCGATTTTTTTAGTAATTATGTGTCATCAAAATCTCATTCTAATATCTTTTAAGTTACTGTGTTCATTTTATTGTTTAGTTTGGATTTTTATCAATATCTTTTCAGTGAAAGAAAAAAAAAAGTGATTTGTAAAATTATTAACCAAGGAAAAAATGTTGATAAAATATTTTTGTCCTGAGCAAAAAAAAGTTTATAATCAATTCAGCTAAGTCAATTTCGTCACTAATTTTGATTAAAGAAAGTATTTAATAAATGTAAGTTAGACTTGTAGTATATTATTCGCTGTACACGACTCGTTTAGTTTCTCTAGCCGAGTTGAGCCGACAAAAGCCGGCTGAGTTAAATCCACTTCTACTTCTTTGTCGGTGGACAAAGCCGGCTCCAATCTAATCACACAACACAACACTCTCTCTCTCACCAGCCCACACACAGCTCTCTCCCTTCTCTCTCTCTCTCTCTCTCCTCCGCTTTATACTTTGTTGAGTCAAAAAATTTACAGACGAAGAAGAAACCTCTCTCTCTCTCTTTCTCTCTCGTCTTCTTCGCTTCTCTTCTACGAAACTAGACAAATGCAGAAGAACTGATTCTGCTTTCTTCTCGCATTCTCTCATTTAGGTGAGTTCAATTTTCTCAACCTATCTGCATGATTTGGTATCGGATCTCTTGTGTTTCAGTTTCAATGAGAGATCCGATAGACTTTAATCTCCGATTTTGAATTTTGATTCTTCCACCCCCCGATCTAAATCCGTCTTTTTGAGTTCATATTGATTAAATTAGTTTCCTGATTTAGCTTTAAGTTCGAATCGATTCGGATCGTGTGAGTTTTTTTACTATATATATATACAGTTGCTGATAGTATAGTTCAGTTAGGTAGAGTCATCAGTAATAGACTTATAGTTGCATTTTGCTTCAGTGAGTCATACTTTCTTTATCTGGATCTTTATGCTCTGTCTTCGTCTGATCTCTGTGTTTGCAGGAAGGAGGGTGTTGATGTTCTGACGATCTGGTTTTAGTAGATCTGGGTAGGGGCAAGGTCTCTGGGGTCTACTCTTTGATTTTGTGTGAATCTTGAAGTGAAGTGTAATAAACAAGATATTATGACAAGTGCACTTGGATGGAGATTTCCTTCTACTAATGGGAATGGCCTTGCCCCAAGCGAGACGGTAATTAACTTGATTTGTGTATATATACGACTTTATCACAGTGCTTAGCTGCAGTATTAATTAGATCTGAGTTATTCTAGAGTGGTATTTCCATTTCTGGTGTATTACAAGGATTGATTAAGCTTGAGCTGATCCCATTGATGATTAATTATTCAGTGGTACTTTTTTTTTTTCTTCCTTTGAATTGTATCTTGTGAGTAATCTTTATGTTTTGTTATTTCACGTGTCTGCGTATCTCTCTTTACTGCTTTCTTCTTGTTTCGTTGTACTGTAGAAATGTTATAAGAAGTTTCCTTCTTTACATAAAAAAACCTTGATAGTCTTTTGCAGGACACTTTCCATTGCATAGGAGCAAACGTCTTGCAATTTTTTTGATCTTTTAACTTAGATTTGTGTTGGCTGGTCTTGATTGCAGGAGAGAAATGGGGATATGAAGATGCATGATTCAGAGCCCCCAACTCCACATTCAACCACAAAGATGAATTTGAGGTAACACCATATATGATTACCAATCAGTGTGATAAAAAATCGAGGCATTGTCAGTATTTGTTGCACCTCAATCGTGGATTAATAAAAATCAATATTATCTGGACTGGTTTCTTATGTCATTTTTTCAGATGAGACGTTTTAATTAGAAAGGCACAGCTATTAGCGACTTTGTAACTAACATTTTTTTCATCACTTGCAGAGACCGAACCACCAGCATGGAAGATCCAGACGGGACATTAGCAAGTGTTGCCCAATGCATCGAGCAGCTGCGCCAAGGTTCATCATCTGCACAAGAAAGAGAATACTGCCTGAAGCAGTTACTGGACCTTATAGAAATGCGTGAAAATGCATTCAGCGCTGTCGGATCACACTCCCAAGCTGTGCCAGTACTTGTCTCTCTTCTACGATCAGGATCACTTGGAGTGAAGATACAAGCTGCAACCGTCTTGGGTTCACTCTGCAAGGAGAACGAACTTAGAGTTAAAGTGTTACTTGGGGGATGCATTCCCCCATTGCTTGGCCTTCTCAAATCCAGTTCAGTTGAAGGGCAGATCGCTGCAGCAAAGACAATCTATGCTGTTTCTGAAGGTGGTGTGAAAGACCATGTTGGATCAAAAATATTTTCCACTGAGGGAGTTGTACCGGTTCTCTGGGACCAGTTGCGCAGTGGAAATAAGAAAGGAGAGGTTGATGGTTTGTTAACTGGTGCACTTAAGAACCTTTCTAGCACCACAGAAGGATTTTGGTCTGAGACAATTCGAGCTGGGGGAGTTGATGTACTTGTTAAGCTGCTTGCAAGCGGGCAGTCAAGCACACTATCTAATGTCTGCTTCCTTCTTGCGTGTATGATGATGGAGGACGCCTCCGTTTGTTCCAGTGTATTGACTGCGGACATTACAAAACAGCTTCTCAAGTTATTAGGATCAGGTAATGAAGCCCCAGTGAGGGCGGAGGCAGCTGCTGCTCTCAAGTCGCTTTCTGCTCAATCTAAGGAAGCAAAGCGAGAAATCGCTAATTCTAATGGTATTCCTGTTCTAATTAATGCAACAATAGCTCCATCGAAAGAATTCATGCAAGGTGAATATGCCCAAGCACTACAAGAAAATGCAATGTGTGCCCTTGCTAATATTTCCGGTGGTTTGTCATATGTCATATCAAGCCTTGGTCAGAGCCTTGAATCTTGCTCTTCACCTGCTCAGACTGCTGACACCCTTGGGGCGTTAGCTTCAGCATTAATGATATATGACGGCAAGGCAGAAACTACTAGAGCATCTGATCCATTGGTCGTTGAGCAGACTCTGCTAAAGCAGTTCAAGCCTCGTCTACCATTCCTGGTGCAAGAACGTACAATTGAAGCACTTGCAAGTTTGTATGGGAATTCCATACTCTCTATCAAACTTTCCAACTCGGATGCAAAACGTTTGCTTGTTGGTCTAATAACAATGGCGGTGAATGAGGTTCAAGATGAGCTTGTAAAGGCTCTTCTGATGCTGTGTAACCAGGAAGGTAGCCTGTGGCCTGCCTTACAGGGTCGTGAAGGGATCCAAATGCTGATATCTCTTCTGGGTCTTTCGTCCGAACAGCAGCAAGAATGTGCTGTTGCACTTCTTTGCCTTCTGTCTAACGAAAATGATGAAAGCAAGTGGGCCATCACTGCTGCTGGAGGTATACCTCCACTTGTTCAAATTCTAGAGACTGGGTCGGCCAAAGCCAGGGAAGACTCTGCAACCATCCTTAGGAACTTGTGCAATCATAGTGAAGATATACGTGCTTGTGTTGAAAGTGCTGATGCTGTCCCTGCTCTCTTATGGCTACTAAAGAATGGTAGTGCAAACGGTAAAGAAATAGCCGCCAAGACATTGAATCATTTGATTCATAAATCAGATACTGCAACAATCAGTCAGCTTACTGCTTTGCTTACCAGTGATCTACCTGAGTCGAAAATTTACGTTTTGGATGCATTGAAGAGTATGCTTTCTGTGGTCCCATTCAATGACATGTTACGTGATGGCAGTGCTTCGAATGATGCTATTGAGACCATGATCAAGTTAATGAGCTCTGCAAAAGAAGAGACTCAAGCAAATTCAGCCTCAGCTCTTGCAGCTATCTTTCAGATCAGAAAGGATTTGCGTGAGAGCGCTCTAGCCCTCAAAACTCTCTTGTCTGCCATAAAACTGCTGAATGTGGATTCGGAGAAGATTCTTGTTGAGTCTTGCCGCTGTCTGGCTGCAATTTTACTTTCAATTAAGGAGAATCGGGATGTGGCCATTTCTGCCAGAGAAGCATTGCCTACTCTGGTTTCTCTTGCCAATTCTTCCGTTCTAGAAGTTGCTGAGCAAGGAATGTGCGCTTTGGCTAATCTTATATTGGACAGTGAAGTGTCAGAGAAGGTCATTGTCGAAGATATTATTTTGTCAGCCACTAGAATCTTACGTGAAGGTACAGTGTCTGGAAAGACACTTGCTGCTGCTGCAATTGCCCGCCTGCTTAGTCGTCGCCGAATTGATTCTGCGTTGACAGATTCTGTGAACCGTGCTGGAACAGTGCTTGCCTTAGTGTCTCTTCTAGAATCTGCCGACGGAAGATCTGATGCAATATCAGAAGCCCTAGATGCGCTTGCTATATTCTCAAGATCAGGAGGTAATGGAAATGTAAAACCAGCTTGGGTCGTTTTGACTGAATCTCCTAACAGCATAGCCCCAATAGTCTCATCTATAGTGAGTGTTGCCAATCCTTCACTACAGGATAAAGCTATTGAAGTATTGTCAAGACTTTGCCGAGATCAGCCTATGGTTTTGGGAAACATGGTCAACAACGCCAGAGATTGCGTGTCATCTGTAGCTAAAAGGGTGATAAATACCAGGGACCCGAAAATAAAAATTGGTGGAGCTGCTATTATTATTTGTGCTGCCAAAGTTAACGACGAGAAGATGATAGAAAATTTGAATGAGACACAATTGTGTGCCAAATTCGTTCAAGCACTTGTGCGGATTCTAGATTCATCTCAGATTTCTGTGCAAGATCAGGAAAAGGATGAGAAAGATAGAATCTGCATATGCATTCATCCCAAAGAAAAAGAAGAAGATGAAGAAGAAGAGGCAACAGAAAATAGGGAGGGTTCCACGGGAGCAACAGTTATTTCTGGTGACAATTTAGCCATCTGGTTGCTCTCGGTTCTTTCTTGTCATGATGAAAAGAGCAGAGCAGTAATATTGGAGTCGGAAGGCATCGAGTTGATTACTGACAGGATAGGCAACCGTTTTCTCCAGGTATTTAACTCTCTTATAGATTACAGTCTTTGAGATCACAGCTTATCAGAAGCACTGATAAAAGAAAACCCACTGTGATAGCATTTAACGTTTAAACTCATTTTGGGACGCTAGGTTGTCCTTTATATTGCTTTAGCTGCTAATCCTTTTTTACACTTCAGGCTGATAATGGACAAGACGCCAACATTTGGGTTTGTGCATTATTACTAGCCATACTTTTCCAGGACAGAGAAATCACCCGCTCACATGCAACAATGAAGGCTGTTCCAGTGCTCTCAAATCTTGTGAAGTCAGAGGAATACGCAGACAGATATTTTGCAGCACAAGCTCTAGCTAGTCTTGTCTGTAACGGTAGTCGGGGAACTCTTCTATCTGTTGCAAACTCTGGTGCTGCGGCTGGGTTTATATCATTGCTTGGTTGTTCTGATGATGACATAAAAGAACTTCTACAGCTATCGCAGGAGTTCGATTTAGTGCGGTACCCAGACCAGGTTGCCCTTGAAAGACTTTTCCGAGTTGAAGATATTAGAGTTGGGGCTACTTCTCGAAAAGCAATTCCCTTACTAGTTGAACTTCTTAAACCAATTCCAGACCGCCCCGGTGCTCCTCTTCTTGCACTTAATCTTCTAACTCAGCTTGCCGGAGACTGTCCACAAAATATGATTGTCATGGTAGAGTCAGGTGCTCTTGAGGGCCTCTCGAAATATCTTTCCCTTGGACCTCAGGACGAGCAAGAGGAAGCTGCAACAGTTCTTTTAGGCATCTTATTTAGCAGTGCTGAAATTCGAAGGCATGACTCAGCATTTGGTGCCGTCAGCCAACTTGTAGCAGTTTTGCGTCTAGGTGGAAGAGGAGCTAGGTACAGTGCTGCCAAGGCATTGGATAGTCTCTTTACCGCTGATCATATAAGAAATGCAGAGTCTTCTAGACAAGCTGTTCAGCCATTGGTAGAGATTCTCAACACTGGTTCAGAGAGGGAGCAGCATGCTGCTATTGCTGCACTTGTTAGGTTGTTGAGTGATAATCCATCACGGGCTTTGGCAGTTGCAGATGTGGAGATGAATGCGGTAGATGTTCTCTGCAGGATCCTTTCTTCAAACTATACGATGGAACTGAAGGGGGATGCTGCGGAGCTGTGCTATGTTCTGTTTGCAAATACAAGGATTAGGTCTACAGTTGCTGCAGCGCGTTGTGTTGAGCCACTTGTCTCTCTTCTTGTGACTGAGTTCAGCCCTGCTCAGCATTCAGTTGTACGTGCACTGGATAAGCTTGTCGATGATGAACAACTGGCTGAACTAGTTGCAGCTCATGGTGCTGTGGTTCCTCTTGTTGGCCTTCTCTATGGTAAAAACTATGTGCTTCATGAGGCGATATCCAGGGCTCTAGTAAAGTTAGGTAAGGACAGGCCTGCTTGTAAACTGGAAATGGTGAAAGCTGGAGTTATCGACTGCGTACTTGATATTCTCCACGAAGCTCCAGATTTTCTTTGTGCTGCGTTTTCGGAACTGCTTCGCATCCTCACAAATAATGCTACGATTGCCAAGGGACAATCTGCTGCGAAAGTGGTGGAGCCACTTTTCAATTTGCTGACAAGGTTGGAGTTTGGAGCTGATGGACAGCACAGTGCTCTGCAAGTTTTGGTCAATATCTTAGAACATCCACAATGCCGAGCTGAATATACACTTACACCGCACCAAGTGATTGAGCCGCTAATTCCGCTGCTGGAATCTCCATCCCCAGCAGTACAACAGTTGGCAGCTGAGCTTCTGTCCCATCTTCTCTACGAGGAGCATCTGCAGAAGGATCCATTAACACAACTTGCGATCGGACCTCTAATCCATGTGCTGGGATCTGGCATACACTTATTACAGCAAAGAGCTGTGAAAGCTCTCCTTAGCATTGCTCTAACTTGGCCAAATGAAATAGCTAAAGAAAGGGGTGTGAGTGAGCTGTCAAAGGTGATACTGCAAGCAGATCCATCACTTTCCAATGTGTTATGGGAGTCTGCAGCATCAATTTTGGTTATCATCTTGCAATTTAGCTCCGAATTTTACCTGGAAGTTCCTGTCGCTGTTCTTGTAAGACTGCTTCGTTCTGCTTCTGAAAACACCGTGGTTGGTGCACTTAACGCTCTTCTAGTGTTGGAAAGTGATGATGGAACCAGCGCAGAGTCCATGGCTGAAAGCGGTGCCATCGAAGCTTTACTTGATCTTTTGAGGTCTCATCAGTGTGAGGACACAGCGGCGAGACTGCTTGAGGTACTTCTCAATAACGTGAAGATAAGAGATTCAAAAGCCACCAAGACTGCAATCTTACCCTTGTCCCAGTACCTATTGGATCCACAGACCCAAGCTCAGCAAGCGCGTTTACTGGCAACTTTGGCCCTCGGTGATCTTTTCCAGAATGAAGCACTCGCTAGAAGCACTGACGCAGCTTCTGCTTGCCGTGCTTTAGTTAATGTCCTCGAAGAACAACCCACTGAAGAAATGAAAGTAGTTGCTATATGTGCCCTGCAAAACCTTGTCATGTATAGCCGGTCTAACAAAAGAGCAGTTGCCGAGGCAGGTGGTGTGCAGGTTGTCTTGGATCTGATCAGTTCCAGTGATCCTGAAACATCTGTTCAGGCTGCAATGTTCGTAAAACTACTTTTCTCTAATCACACCGTCCAAGAGTACGCATCTAGCGAGACTGTCCGAGCAATAACTGGTGAGAAAAGTTTCAGTACCCTCTTTTTCAATTTGATTTGCTGGTTCTTATTATTTATCTTATATCTTAGATGTTGCTTCCTTTTAATTTACAGCTGCTATTGAGAAGGACTTGTGGGCCACTGGAACTGTGAATGATGAGTATCTAAAAGCTTTAAACTCTTTGTTTAACAACTTCCCACGCCTAAGGGCCACTGAGCCTGCAACACTAAGTATACCACATTTAGTTACATCCCTGAAGACAGGATCAGAGGCAACTCAAGAAGCTGCCTTGGATGCGTTGTTTCTACTCAGACAAGCTTGGTCAGCCTGTCCGGCCGAAGTTTCCAGGGCCCAGTCAGTTGCTGCTGCAGACGCCATCCCCTTACTTCAGTACCTAATCCAATCAGGTCCACCGCGGTTCCAGGAGAAAGCTGAATTCCTCTTGCAGTGTTTGCCAGGTACGCTGGTGGTCACTATCAAGCGCGGTAACAACATGAAACAATCCGTTGGTAACCCGAGCGTGTTCTGCAAGATCACGCTCGGTAACAATCCTCCTAGACAAACCAAGGTAACATATGACTCTTCACCGCTATTTCAATTCACTGTGATTTATAATTTTCGGAGAAATCAACTGTATCTTTCGATTTTTTCAGGTGATATCTACAGGTCCTAACCCAGAGTGGGACGAGAGTTTCTCATGGTCATTTGAAAGCCCTCCCAAAGGTCAAAAACTCCACATATCATGCAAGAACAAGAGCAAAATGGGAAAGGTATATCATCAAACTTTATTCATAGATAACAGTTATAAATTTTGCCGGTTTTAACTGTAAACTTTGGCTTTGCGTTTTGTTTTTGTGCAGAGTTCCTTTGGAAAAGTAACGATCCAAATCGACAGGGTGGTGATGCTGGGAGCAGTTGCAGGTGAATACAGTTTGTTACCTGAAAGTAAAAGTGGCCCCAGAAATCTTGAGATAGAATTCCAGTGGTCTAACAAGTAAACCACATCTTCATCTTTTGTGTTTATTTTTTTTTGGTTTTGGAGATTTCTTCAATCGAAACTTCTGTTTTTTTTTTTTTTTTTTTGTTGCCAAATTTTCAAAAATTGTTTGATTAATTATAATGATACTGTATATAGTTTGTCTTGTAATGTAATGATTACAGATGGGGGGTTTTCTTTTTTTTTTCTTATCTTCTTAACTGTGTGTTAGTGATTCAATTCATTTGTAACATTTTGTTGTCCTCATTTGTATTTTGTGTAGCTTCATTTAATCATCTTTTGGTGTGCCTTTTAGTTTTATGTTAAAACGCAAAATGAAGTGAGAACCTTTTTCCTTTTCGTTTTCTTATAAAAGTTTGGGATCAAACTTAGCTGTCTTTTTACCTCACAATATTTAATATTATTTTTTTAAAACAATAATTCAAGATTACTAACAGTTTAACAAATCCGTAGTAAGAAGGTAAATATCATTAGATGAAACTTTAGGCTTTACATAGAATGAAGAAATATAGATTTCATTAGTCTACCGAAACACTCCTAAAATAAAAACTATTAAGGCTACCAAAATAAACCGGAAAATACAAACGAAAGGAGAATTTAAGTTTGGATTTTATAATTAAACATGTGTCGATTTGTATTTTGAATTAATATATTTTAATTGGTTAATGATATTTTAAAATATTTATTAATATCTATTTTATTTTATATGAAATGACATAATTTTGATTGGTTTAAATAAGAAAGGTAGATGAATGAGTTCACCTCTAGGAGTGAATCCAAGTATTGTCCCAAACGAAAATCTAATAATGGTAAGAAAAAGTTTATCTTTCGGAAAAAACTCTATTTTGCCTACTAATTTTTTAAAAAAGTATTTTCAAGGATTTGGGTAGCATCTTTTTTTTTTTGGAAAAGACTTGGGTAGCATTTATGATCATATAACCGGTCATATATAATTTACACTAGAAAATTATTCCAAAATATACTTTTGAATATTATTTTAAGATAAAGTAAATATCTATAAATTAACGCTTTTGATTGTTTGATATAAGTCTATAACAAAGAGCAAAATTAAAGCTTAATAAATGTAACCAGGTTTGCAAGGATGGGAGTGAATCTGAGAGTATTGGAAATAACATCAGTAACCAGAGCAAGTAGATCAGAAGAGCAATCTCCCGACGTCGGCGTTTTGCGCCTCTGCTGGCGTCAGAAACCAAGTTCAAAGAGACTTTCTCGATTGTTGTGCTTGAGAGCATTCTTTTTTTTGGTCAAACAAGTGAACCTTTCATTCAAATCAGATCCTCATTAAGAGGTGAGTTCTTACAACATACAACAAGATAACAAGATAATCAAAGGAGAAAAGGGGTAAGGGCTCCATGAGTTCTTTAAGAGAATCTTTTGGAACCAAGGTGGATTCGGCCATGAAGACAAGCTTCACGAAATCTTTGACCGCCAAGTGGTCATAAGTAGCTGTAGCGGCTAAAACAATCGAGCTTTGAAAAGAGGATTTCACAGTGGTATCACTAGATAGGTGTATCACCAACATGAGAGGTAAAGTGGTTGGAACAACGTCATTCAACACTTTAAGGTAGAAACTTATATCTCTAGAAGGAGCTTCAACACTTTAAGAGCGTTTGTTTTTTATTTTGTAATTTTTCTTGTTCTTTCTTATGATGTATGTTTTAAGATAACAAATTTATTTAAAGATGGCTAAAAATATAAAATATATCAATTTCATATATTCCGTCCGTTTCAAAATATAAGATTTTTTTTAAGTAAAAGCACGTAGATTAAAATAAATATTTTTAAAAAGTTCAACCATTCATAAACAAAATTGCATAATATAAAATATTAAACTAATCTTAATGTTACATAGAAACTTGAGAACATCTTATATTATAAAACAAAATAGTTTCTCTAAAACATCCTATATATATTATGAAACTGATGGAGTATATATGAAACTGATGGAATATATATGCAAGAGTAGAAAGTATTTTTTTTTTGGGTTAGAAATAATGAACAAAAATTTATAGGTAACTAGACAAGACAAAAAAAAACTAACTACAATAAAAATCCATAATTACTAACCTTATGTCAATAAATAGACAGCTTTGCATTGTGCATATCTTGCTTATTAACGGAGAATAACTATATGGGACGAGAAATTACATTAAAAAGTTACATAGCTAAATATTCAAAGATCTCAGTAAAATTATTATATAAATCTAAATATAGATGAATTTGTGAGTTAAAAGTTTTACTATATCTTATGATTAGACATAATTGTAATTGCATAATTTTTTTTTCATTCTTTATTGTGAAGAATATGGTTTCTAAGTAAAACTTTCTAAAATCTTATAAACTTTATAAAAACCTCATAAAAAGCCTTATAATTTTCTAAAAAAACCTTGTAAAAATGTTTAAAATATCTTTATAAGATAATTTTCAGCAATTTGGCAGGAAAATTTGATTTCGCAATTTTGGCAGGATTTGTTTTTCAATTTTGATGACTGGATATTATGTGTTGTCACTCAAAGAATGGTAATTTGGTCATTTTGTACATAAAAATGAGTAATATTGAAAATTGATAACATGTAAGGGTATTTTTGAAAAATGCATAAAAATGGGAATTTTTGCAATTGCTCCTTGATTAGGTTGGTCAAATATAAGATTATTGTCTTATTTAATTAACTTTGAATATGTTAAATACATAATATATTAGCTTAATGTATCTATATCTTTAATAAATATTTTTGTTTTGAATCTCAAATGGGCAATTAATTATTTGGTCAAATAAAAATTTATTGCCTTTTATCTGAGTAAGAATTAAAAAAAAAACTTACTGTGTGGTGTATGTATATATATATATATATAAACAATGTTGATTAGTAATTATTCAGAAGGAGATAAACAAACAAAAAAAGCAGAAAAATATAGTAGATCAATTATTAATTTCTGCATCATGAAATCTGTTACTTTGGTTGTGGTGTCTTGTGTTCTTGTGTTTTTCATGATGCATAATGCTAAAGGTGAGATAAAAAGATTGAATGATGAAAAAATATTACAAAAAGCTTGTAATTTTTCATATTATCAATAATTTTTTTTTAAGTTATGACGTTTTATCCACCATCTAATATTTTTGTGATTGATTTAAAATAGTGGAGGCAGCACGAGCACCTTTTATTGAAGTATTCATTCCAGGAAGATCATGTTATCGTGATTATCGTTATGCTGCTTTTCAATGCGAACAGGAAGTTCGAGATAAATCTTATTCTACTTGCAATTGTAGAGATGTACCAGGTGGACATTATTGTTCATGTTTTCCTTGAAATTTTTTACTTTATATGATTTATGTATTATCTAAAAACAAAATTAAATTAATAAAATTTATATATTAACTTGTGTCGTGAATAGTATTTTTTACACATATAATAACCCTCGAGAAAGACGCATACATTGGTTAAATTTAAATCATAAAAGATAAATTTTAAAATTATTCATCTTTTTAATTCAATACATTATGTGATCATAAGTGAAAATATTGAACGAATGATTATAATGAGTAGATGCAACTTGCTAATAAAATATATTTAATTGTGAGTGAAAATATATCAACGAAATATTATAACAAAAATTGACGCAATTGTGAATTATATATTTAAAGTTGATTAAAATTTATATATTATAATCATTTCAAAAATCTATAGTCATAATATAAAACAACTTTAGATTTGAATATTGTTTTATCTGATTGTTAAGTAGTACATTGTTATGTCAGATATATAATATATTACAGGTTCGAATCCTGTCTCGGTACTTTATGAGTTTTTTGCTTTTTTTTTCCTTGGCACTCATTTTTATTCATCAAGCTTATCCGATTTGAATCGTGAAAACCGATCTAAAAAGAGAATACAAAATTGAAAATTCAGTGTGGTTTGAAAAATTCTTCGGCTCTTAGTTAACATACACCTGGAGAATCTGTGAAGAAAGCAGCACCGTTTTCGACATCATCCGTCTTAATGGCTCCATTGTGAGACATGAGAACTCTGTATATTCTCTTTGAACAAATCTCACCTAACCTTCTATCTCCTCCCACTAAACCTTCCACCTTCAAGTCTTGCAGTAAAAACTCCTTCTCATGAACCTTTTCCCCATTTTTAAAACCAACATAACACAATTCGCTTCAGACACAGATATAAACAACAAAACTGAGTAAGTCAAAATCCGTAGTTTGTGTTTACTCACAGATTTGTTAGGATCCATGTAGGCCTTAAGAAGAGACTTCATGGATGGATATTTCTTCCACACTGCTACAGCGTATCGTGGCTGTACCTTTGGTATTGCTACTAAAGCTTTTAACCTACAGACCAGTAAGATTATTCCCTTATTCAAGAGATTCAGATAGACTATATAACACAACATCAAAAATTGAGAATGATTTCACTTTACGTTACCATGGACTCTTTTTAATCAACTGTTTGTCAATTGAATCCTTGGAGACTATTGCACCATTAGCACTTACTGATAACATAGTTAGTTTCTTCCTGTGCCTCAGATAGTAGAGCTATGATTAGTTTTACTTCAAAAAAATACAGAACACACATTGTTATTAGCCACACGTGCATCTGTCAACCTAATGGCTTTTTGAGGGTATGACATAAGTTTTTGACGTGAGGTCGTCTTTACTGTGAAGTCGTTGAACTGCATCAAGATATATATGATGGATTCCACAGGTTTCTATAAATAAATGATTACTTTTATGGGATTTTCCATACCAATTCAACTATATCATCCAGCATGATATCGAACCGAAATAGTGTAGATAGTAGTACCTGAACAGGCAAGAGGCGAGACTGCTTGTTAAACCAACAACATGTTCAGCAACCTCGGCCTCGTCTACACAATGTCTGGAATGTACTCTAACATAGTGAGTTGTTAATTTTGCTAGTACCTTTGTTACACATCAAGTACACAAAAAGTCTGTATAAGGACACAAATAAAGGAACAATGATAAAAAAAAAAGTTACTCTAAAGAAATGCTCATTAGCTACCGTAGTACCTCATCGATAGGAGGTCGTCTCCAACTTCCCGGGTTCTTGTACTCTTCCTTTTCCCTAGAAAATTAGTTTTACTCAGCTTCATGATGGAAACATTAAACATGAAACCCATTTAATTTATCAAACACACCTTTTCTTTACATATGACATTAACTTATTGGTGAGGCAGCACACAGTATAAGACGGGTATCGGTCCTGAACTTTTGAGATGTTTTCTAGAATTTTTTCATTAGCAACAAGATTACAAAATTCTTCAGCCTCATACACAAGGAGCACATAAGGAATCTTGGGTCCTTGAGGAAATAGCTGCACAAGAGAAAAGAGGATCCTAATTAAGAGTAAAATAAGATACAGATGATTCATATCGTTTTAGTCAAGTACTGATGTTCAAAGGCCCTTTAACCAATAGCAAAAGGGATTCATTTCTTTAACTATATTTCATAATATGTAACGCAATTTTATGTCCGGTGCAATGAAGTAATTTTTTATCGATCTCTTTCTAAGTAACAATTATCTCCTTCTTACAGATGGAAATTCAAGAAAACTTTTGAAGAAACACACTCAAGCCAAACAAGTTTGATAAGAAACACAGAGAATAGAGCATTAGAGCGACATGAACTTGAAATGGTTATTTCAAACCTCCTGCCATTCGGAGACTATGCAGAGTTGAGATCATAGCTTGGACTACCACAACTAAAATTATGAAGATATGAAACTTGCAACACAGAAGAATATGATCCAAACATCAAGGAAGTTTTATACCACATGTTGAATTAACATGTTTATCCTAAAATTAAACAAGGATACAGACCAGACTGGGGAGCTGATTCGAATTGAAAGTTCTGGCCTTCTGGGTTCTAAGAACTAATTTTCATACATGTCAGTTGTGAGATTCAGGATGCAAGCTAGTTGATGAACATTCAAAAGAAAAGCCAAAAAAAAAAACAAAGCGACTGAGATTTTACTGTACCGGAGCGATATCCTCTGGAACTGTCATCGTCCACACAATGGATCTCTCGATTGGATTAGGGCCTACGTGGATTGTAATGCCTTTCTCAGAGAACCATGAAAGCAGAAGTCCTATCTTAACATTATACCAGAGGCACTCAGTGTCTATAGTTAAGTAACTAACTAACCATTTATATGAAACAAAAAAGAGAGCCAAATCTAAAGCATATATTGAAGAGTAACACAAGAAATAGAGAAATTCCGCACCTCCAATAGATCCTTCAACCACTTTAGTATCAATCTCGGCAACAATAGATTTAAGGGCTAACTTTCCCTTTTCCCATTTTTTCTTTTCCTTCTCTAATTTTTTACGATCAGCTTCTTCAGCTTTCAAGGCTGCTTTCTGTAATTTCTCTTGCTGGATGATGGGAGCCAGTTAACTATTGATCAGGAAACAATAAAAAAATAGAAAAGTTACATAAAGAACACTTACCACTTTTCTTAACTTCTTTTCCTCCATTGCACAGGTTTTGTCTTCCTTCGACAGCTGCTTTTTTGGCAATGCCTCACCTGTAGTTCTGATCTTCTTCTTTCGACCCATTTTCTCGAAGCTTATACCCTCTTTCTCCTGATCAGAATCGACCTGATACCATTTAGAAATAAGAATACGAAGAAACGAAATGAAAGAAACAACAGCAGCACAACCTAAGTTCTGAAGACACCATGCGAATCAGAACTATCACATCCTCTAAAACACGGCTATGGAAATCACAAAACGAATAGAGTCGAAAGTTCCCTAATCATGAACCAATGATATACAATATAGTACCAGTTCCTTGCAGATAAGTACCTCGATAGTATCATTGGTCTGCGAAGAGCGAAAACTGACTTCATGCATCCAATTAGTATCATCATCTGAAAGAAAACAGCTTATCTCAAGTGAACAGAACAAATGAAGTTCATCATCACCCATACTCTGATAGATATGCACAAGAATTTGGTTTTTGAGGGTATTCAACATACATAAATTGGTCTCAGGTATTCTAGTATTCTTATAGTATGCATCACTGGTTTCACCAGGTTCCAATCCACAACGTGGCTCCCTAAAATCAGCAAGCACAGACTCATACTTCTTCGAAGTCTCAGGTCGAGGACTATCTTCAAACTCCGAATCCAGAGATATTATCCGTTTGCCTAGCGAAAATTCCAAAATCAACATAAGAAAAAGTAACACCAACCTAAAATCTCAGAAATCACATGCTTTGCGGTATCAATTTCCCAACTAAGCAAATGCTAAAACTACTGAGAATCGAGAACGTTCAACATACCGGAGAATTTGTCTTCGCGGTTAGAAGCAAAAGCTCCGGAATCGAAGGAGCACTTAACGACGGAGAAATCATCGGAGAGAGGCGTCTCCGGGACGAAAATAGGAGTGGAAGAAGATTCCGGCGGTTGCTTCTGCGGTGTCGGATCTGAATCCGAAATCAGTATCGCAGAGATCGGATCTTTTCGAGGACGCTTCGAGAGTGATGGGAGTGGAGTAACCGGATCTTCGCCGTCGGAGATGAGAATGTGATCCTTCATGGAAGAGAGGATTTGAATTTTTGCAGGAGCGCGGGACTATCGAGGAAGATGAAGAGGAAGGTTCCAATTTGGTATCGCCGATTTGGGAATCGGTTAAAGGAGTGTTTGGCTACACGTTTATCTATATTCGTAAGATATGGAGTGTTTGGCTGCTGGTTTATCTGCTTAATTAAATAAAGGACTTATAAGGCATATTTAAGTTTTTATAAGTACAAACCTAATAAAATCTTATAAAACTTATAAAAACCTTATAAAATTCTAATTAAAAATTTTTAAAATCGTTTACAATCTTATTATATAAACCGATAAAATTACTAATTAACAAGATCTTGACACGTGTTAATTATATCATTCAGATGTTGACATATGTCAATTTTAAAATTATTAAATTTTTAGAAATAAAAATGTAAAAATTCAAAACCTACTATAAAAAGAAAAGATCATTATAAGAAAATTATATATATATATATATATATATATTTAAAATTGTAATATTGTTTACTTATTTTAATTTTAAGTTGTTAATTTTACAAGAAAACTAATTACTTTTTATATAAGATAAAAAATATGATTGTGAAAATTATACAACTAACTACTGTTTCTAGAAAAATATAAATACTTACCTTTACATAAAGAAAGAGATTGTTGAAGTAAAAGATTTAAAATAAAAATAGAACGTTTCATATTTTTTTCACCAATCAAATAATTTATTTAAAACGACTACTATTGTAATATATAAGATAGGAGTATGTAAAATTAATGTATGCGTTTTTGTTACTATATTAATGTTAAAGTGAAGAGACATATAATAGATTATTTAATATGTTTATAAAGACAATTTGTTGGTAGTAGTAAACAATAATGAGTAGATTTTAACCGAAAAATATATTTGTGTGTACAAATACACTTTAAGTGGTAATGTTATTTTATAAATGGATATAAATTAGTGTATTATAGCAAAAAAACAACTATTTTCTATAACTAAAAGTTTATCTCTTTACTTTTCTACATTATTTTTACTTACGAAAAAATTAAATAAACATATATTCTTTGTTAAATTTAATTTAATTTTGATAAATTTGAACTCATCTACAATTATTTTCTTAACTAAAAGTGTATATGTTTACTTTTTTTTTCATGCAAACAATAAATTAAAAGAAAAAATTCCTTGGTTAGTTGTCCAAGCCAGAGGGAAGGGATTTACAAAAGAAACTTCAGAGATAAGAGAACGCTAAGCACGGACAAGACAATTTACCTTCGTATTTGACGCACACAGGAACCAAGAGATGGAGAATAGTTGGAAGGAATCCAGCGAGTTGAACTCATCGAGCATGTTAGAGAAGGACGGCCAATCTTTAGGGGACTGAACCATAATGAGTAATTCAGCACAATCAGTCTCGAAATATTGACAAGCGATCCCTGCAGCACGTATCCGCTCCAAGGCCCAATACAACGCTTCTAACTCCGAATGCAGGGGGAGGGGCTCCGTCTTAGAGACTTGGCCCCCAACAACAAGGTCCGCTCTTCACCAACGCAACACCACCAGTCCAATCCTGAATGCAAATTGGTTGTTTTTCAAAAACCATCAATCTAACAACGAAGTGAAGAAATCTAGACATCCGAAGACAGAAATAGAGCTGACATGACCGCCATAAAAGAGAGCGCCTCTTCCCAGAATAACTTAACGCTCCAGAAAACAAAATCCAAATTCGAGTACACCGACTCATATAGAAAACCCTCTGACCAGACATGAGTCGGAGATAAATCTTAAACTTCACAAAAGAGAGGGAATTCAAAGAAAATGTGATTAATAATCTTAACCACAGAATCACATCTTTTACACCAAATACCACATTGGACATTTCGGTGTATCTATTGAATTTTATAAATAGTTTTTACTTACTAAAAATATTTATTTAAATTCTTTGTTAAATTTAGTTTTATTTAAAAAATTCTAAACCCGCACATCGGGCGGTCCTAATCTAGTATTTTTTATAAGATATAACTTTCAACATTTTTGGCAGAAAATATTGATTTCACAATTTTGGTAGAATGTTTTTTTTAATTTTGATGACTAGACATTCTCTGATATTACTCAAAAATGGTAATTTAATTATTTTATACATAAATGGGTATTTTTAAAAATTGACTATATGTAAGGATACTTTTGAAAAAGGCATAAAAATGGGCATTCTTGTAATTGCTCCTTAATTATTTTGGTCAAATATAAAATTATTGCCTTTTTAAATTAACTTTGAATATTTAAAATATATAATTATTAGCTTAATGTATCTATATCTTAATAAATATTTTTGTTTTGACTCTCAAATAGGCAATAAATTATTTTGGTCAAATATAAAAATATTTGAGTAAGAACAGAAAAATAATTTATTGTGTGGTGTATGTATATATAAACAATGTTGATTAGTATTCAATAGGAGATACACAAACAAAAAAAGCTCAAAATATAATAAATCATTTATTTATTTCTGCATCATGAAATCTGTTACTTTGGTTATGGTGTCTTGTGTTCTCATATTTTTTGTGATGCATAATGCTAAAGGTGAGATATATATATATATATATATATATATATATATATATATATATATTGGTTATTTGCTTTATATAAAAAAGATTGAATAATGAGAAAAAGTTACGAAAAAACTTGTAATTTTTTCATATTATCAATATAATTTTTTAATCTATGACGTTTTATCCACTATCTAATATATTCGTGGTTGATTTAAAATAGTGGAGGCAAAAGAGCGGGCACCTTTCATTGTTGAATTCATTCCAGGAACCTCATGTTATCGGGATGTTGTTTATGCTTCTTTTCAATGCCAACAGGAAGTTCGAGATAGGTATTATAGTCGTTGCAGATGTACAAGTTTACCAGGTGGACATGATTGTACATGTTATCCTTCATAATTGTACTTTATATGATTTACGGATCATTTAGAAATAAAATTTATTTAATAAAATTTATATATTAAAATGTTTTGTGAATAGTATTTTTTTTACGCATATAATAACCCTTGAGAAAGACCCATACTTTGGTTAAATTTAAATTATAAAGGTTAAATTTCAAAATACCAATTAAAATTAATCATTTTTTTATTTCTACATATCACACATACTATAACACCCAACCGTCATCTCCCTTAGTGGAACACCTGTCCACTCCCGGTCTGTTGGGCCACTTCTCTAAGTAGGCTCCACGTTCAGTCTCAGTCAGTAGACGCATCCATATCCGACAAATGGTGTGCTACGACCGAAAAGTTATAAATACTTGTTTATCGACCCTACAATATACCATTTGATATTTTTGTGTTTTTTCCTCACTCGCATAGTTCCGACAATCACTTTCTGTAAGATCATCCATTCTAAAACTACTCCAATATAAATGTAACACCCCGACCGCCACCTCTTAATGGGCCCTATGTCCACTCCCAGTCCATGGGCCCACCTTCCTTAATGGGTCTCACGTTCTCTCACTAGGCCCTTGAGCTCATCCATATCTGATGGTCGGTTTTCTATGTCCAGGAGGCTTTAAAGACATGTTTTCCATCCCTACAAATCATCACATGATCTTTCTCTGTTTTTTGTCCTCACTTGCATAGTTCTGACAGTCACTTCCAGGAAAGTCACCTATCCTAAGACTACTCCAGCTCAAGCACGCCTAACTATAGAGTTCTCTCAGGATCTTTGACCGAAAAGATAAATGCACTTTGGTGACATAGGTGGCCAAATCAATTCTTTTTAACATTTCCGCAAGTCTCTAAAACCGGAGTGTCACAATAAACACGCTTAATTGTGAGTTCTCTCATAACCTTTGACCATAAAGATAAGTGCACTTTAGTGATATATGTAGCCAAATCAATTTTTCAAACCTCTCAGCATGCACCATTAAACTGGGGTGTTACATGCACACGCATGTGAATTTCCCTAAATCCATATCAACTGGGGTGTTACATGCACACGCATGTGAATTTCCTTGAATATCAATGTAGCCTCTATGGTTTCACGTTGATGCAAGTCTCATCATTTTTTTATGTTTTGGGTTATTGATTTCTGCTATTCGTGTCTAGAAATTATTCGTAGTTTTATTTTGAAGTTTCCATTAATATATGTGATTTGTAATATAGCTTTTGTTCCAAGAATTATCAATATATGGATTCTAGCTTCAATTTGTTGGCCTGTTATACTTGGTTTGTAATGTTGGTTTATTATACTTGGTTTTATAATTTATACCATCAATAAAACACTTGTGTAAATATATATATATATATTCTTATCCTTCGTTTGGTTGAGGTTCATGAGTACAAAAATTTTGATTTCACAATTTTGGTACAATGTTTTTTAATTTTGATGACTAGACATTCTCTGATATTACTCAAAAATTGGTAATTTAATTATTTTAGACATAAATGGGTATTTTTAAAAATTGACTATATGTAAGGATACTTTTGAAAAAAGGCATAAAAATGGGCATTCTTGTAATTGCTCCTTAATTATTTTGGTCAAATATAAAATTATTGCCTTTTTAAATTAACTTTGAATATTTAAAATATATAATTATTAGCTTAATGTATCTATATCTTAATAAATATTTTTGTTTTGACTCTCAAATAGGCAATAAATTATTTTGGTCAAATATAAAAATATTTGAGTAAGAACAGAAAAATAATTTATTGTGTGGTGTATGTATATATAAACAATGTTGATTAGTATTCAATAAGAGATACACAAACAAAAAAAAGCTGAAAATATAATAAATCATTTATTTATTTATGCATCATGAAATCTGTTACTTTGGTTATGGTGTCTTGTGTTCTCATATTTTTTGTGATGCATAATGCTAAAGGTGAGATATATATATATATATATATATATATGTTATTAGCTTTATATAAAAAGATTGAATGATGAGAAAAAAGTTACGAAAAAACTTTTAATTTTTTCATATTATCAATATAATTTTTTAATTTATGACGTTTTATCCACTATCTAATATTTTTCGTGGTTGATTTAAAATAGTGGAGGCAAGAGAGCGGGCACCTTTCATTGTTGAATTCATTCCAGGAACCTCATGTTATCGGGATGTTGTTTATGCTTCTTTTCAATGCCAACAGGAAGTTCGAGATAGGTATTATAGTCATTGCAGATGTACAAGTTTACCAGGTGGACATGATTGTACATGTTATCCTTCATGATTGTACATGTTAATATGTTATCCTTCATAATTGTACTTTATATGATTTACGGATCATTTAGAAATAAAATATATTTAATAAAATTTATATATTAAAATTTTTGTGAATAGTATTTTTTTTACGCATATAGTAACCCTTGAGAAAGACCCATACTTTGGTTAAATTTAAATTATAAAGGTTAAATTTCAAAATACCAATTAAAATTATTCATTTTTTTACTTTTACATATCACACATACTGTAACACCCAACCGTCACCTCTCTTAGTGGACCACCTGTCCACTCCCGGTCTTTTGGGCCACTTCTCTAAGTAGGCTCCACGTTCAGTCTCAGTCAGTAGACGCATCCATATCCGACAAATGGTTTGCTACGACCGGAAAGTTATAAATACTTGTTTATCGACCATACAATATACCATTTGATATTTTTGTGTTTTTTCCTCACTCGCATAGTTCCGACAATCACTTTCTGTAAGATCATCCATTCTAAAACTACTCCAATATAAATGTAACACCCCGACCGCCACCTCTTAGTGGGTCCTATGTCCACTCCCAGTCCATGGGCCATCTTCCTTAATGGGTCTCACGTTCTCTCACTAGGTCCTTGAGTCCATTCATATCTGACGGTCGGTTTGCTATGTCCAGGAGGCTTTAAAGACTTGTTTTCCGTTCCTACAAATCATCACATGATCTTTCTCTATGTTTTGTCCTCACTTACACAGTTCCGATAGTCACTTCTAGGAAGGTCACCTATCCTAAGACTACTCCAGCTCAAGCACGCTTAACTGTAGAGTTCTTTGACCGAAAAGATAAATGTACTTTGGTGACATAGGTGGCCAAATCAATTCTTTTTAACCTTTCCGCAAGTCTCTGAAACCGAGGTGTCATAATAAACACGCTTAATTGTGAGTTCTCTCATAACCTTTGACCATAAAGATAAGTGCACTTTAGTGATATATGTAGCCAAATCAATTTTTCAAACCTCTCGGCATGCACCATCAAACTGGGGTGTTACATGCACACGCATGTGAATTTCCCTAAATCCATATCAACTGGGGTGTTACATGCACACGCATGTGAATTTCCTTGAATATCGATGTAGCCTCTATGGTTTCACGTTGATGCAAGTCTCATCATTTTTTTATGTTTTGGGTTATTGATTTCTGCTATTCGTTTCTAGAAATTATTCGTAGTTTTATTTTGAATTTTTCATTAATATATGTGATTTGTAATATAGCTTTTGTTCCAAGAATTATCAATATATGGATTCTAGCTTCAATTTGTTGGCCTGTTATACTTGGTTTATAATGTTGGTCTATTATACTTGGTTTTATAGTTTATACCATCAATAAAACACTTGTGTAAATATATATATTCTTATCCTTCGTTTGGTTGAGGTTCATGAGTACAAAATATCGGCTCATCCACCTCTTTTAGAGATTTTGTAAAATAAAAACTACAATGCATTTCTTCTATTTTTTCTTCTTATCATCTACTATCATTTTTTCAATTAGGATATATGTGTAGTACAGAATAAAATAATTAAACTAGAAATAGAAATTTTAAATAAAACTAAAGGTATATAATTTTATTAAAGAAAATAAAATAAAAATAGAAGAAAGAAAATGCATCTAATAGCAAAAAAAAAAAAAAAACAAAGGCAGAGAAGTAGAACAAGAATAAAACTAACTCAATAAAAAAATAAAAAAAAAATACAAAGAGGGCTTAAACTCACGACCACATAATAATATCACATGGGTGCAAATTTGCCAAATGAATGAGCTAAAGGAAATAAGTCATATAACACATATAAATAAGAGTTATTTTCCTTCTAACACATTTTCTCAATAAAATTATATTAGGAAAATAAGTGCACATTATTTAATTTGGAAAATAACAAATTGTTTTAAATTTTTTTAATAAAATATATAATGGTATGAATTGTAAATAATTTTAATTAATGAAGGTGGTTAGCAAAAATGTATCTCGATTTCTCTAGCAATGATATGTCAGTATAATTTTCAAGAATGTTTCCCTATTATATAGGGGATACTGTATGTATATTAATGATTTATAAGTAGCATGGTTACTTCATATTTATTACTATGTATTTTTCTTTGTTATGGAAATAAATAGAAATATGTATAATAGTGATTCCAAGATAGTATAGTTTTATACTATATATATAACTAGATTAGGACCCGTCCGATGTGCGGATTTAGAGTTTTTAGAATAAAACTAAATTTAATAAAGAATTTAAAATAAATATTTTTAGTAAGTAAAAACTATCTATAAAAGTCAATAGATACACCGAAGTGTCTAATGTGATATTTGGTGTAAAAGGTGTGATTTTGTGGTTGAGACTATTAATCACGTTTTCTTTGAATGCCCTTGCTCTTGTGAAGTTTGAGATTTATCTCCGACTCATGTCTCGTCAGAGGGTTTTCTATATGAGTCGGTGTACTGAAATTTGGATTTTGTTTTATGGAGGGATGCCTCTCAATAGGGTGATCTTGATCAACTTCTTCAATTACCATGGATTTTATGGGCAATCCGGAAGACCATAAATAAAAAAAAGTTATTCAAGGTTTAGAGATCGAGGTGAATGATATAATTTCTCAGACTTTGGGCGATAAGTTAGCCTGGGAAGAGGCGCTCTCTTTTATGGCGGTCATGTCAGCTCCATCTCCGTCTTCGGATGTCCAGATTTCTTCACCTTGTTGTCAGATTGATGGTTCTTGGAAAGCAACCAATGTGCATTCAGGATTGGACTGGTGGTGTTGCGTTGGTGAGGAGTGAACCTTGTTGTTAGGGGCCAAGTCTCTAAGACGGAGCCCCTCCCCTGCATTTGGAGTTAGAAGCGTTTTATTGGGCCATGGAGCGGATACATGCTGCAGGGATCGCTTGTCAACATTTCGAGACTGATTGTGCTGAGTTATTCATTATGGTTCAGTCCCCTAAAGATTGGCCGTCCTTCTCCAACGTGCTCGATGAATTCAACTCGCTGGAGTCCTTCCAACTATTCTCCATCTCTTGGATCCCGCGTGCGTCAAATATGAAGGTGAATTGTCTTGTCCGTTCTTCGCCTTCTCTTATCTCTAAAGTTTCTTTTGTAAACTCCTTCCCTCCGTTCTCTTGTCCGTTCTTGGGCAACTAAACAATAAATTTTCTTTAATTTATTGTTTGCATGAAAAAAAAAATAGTAAACAGATACACTTTTAGTTAAGGAAATAGTTGTAGATGAATTCAAATTTATTAAAATTAAATTAAATTTAACAAAGAATATATATTTATTTAATTATTTTCGTAAGTAAACACAATGTATAAAAGTAAAGAGATAAACTTTTAGTTATAGAAAATAGTTGTCTTTTTTTTGCTATAATACACTAATGTATATCTACTTATAAATCTACTATCTATATTACCACTTGAAGTGTATTTGTACACAAAAATATATTTTACTGTTAGAATATACTCATTATTCTTTACTACTACCAACAAATTGTCTTCATGAACATATTAAATAACCTATTATATGTCTCTTCACTTTAACATTTTTATAGTTACAAAAACGCATACGTTAATCTTACATACTCTTATCTTATATATTACAATAGCAGTTGTTTTAAATAAATTATTTGATTGGTGAAAAATATGAAACGATCTATTTTTATTTTAAATATTTTACTTCAACAATCTCTTTCTTTATGTAAATGTGAGTATTTACATTTTTCTAGAAACAGTAGTTAGTTGTATAATTTTCATAATCATATTTTTTTTATCTTATATAAAAGTAATCATTTTTCTTGTAAAATTAACAACTTACAATTAAAATAAGTAAACAATATTACAATTTTGAATTTTTGATATATATATATATATATAATTCCTTATAATGATCTTTTCTTTTTATGGTAGGTTTTAAATTTTTACATTTTTATTTTCTAAAAAATTTAATAATTTTAGAATTAACATGTGTTAACATCTAAATGATATAATTGATACGTGTCAAAATATTGTTAATTAGTAATTTATCATCAAGCTTTATATAATAAGATATATTATTTCTAAATATATATATATATATATATATTATTGATCTTTGTTCTACATAATGCATGGATTTTCAATTTGGATTTTGATGCGTGCAAGGTGACAAACGATTTCTTAAGAAACCTACAAGGGAGTAAATATGCAAAATGATGTTATAGTTTATAAAGAAGAGTAAAATATGAATGTATATATTAATATATATATATCCTACACAATTCAAAGATATTTTCGTAAATACGGTATTATATTTAATAAAAAATTGTACTCTTAGTCAACCATTGACTAGCAATTACTATGATAGATTTATTTACGCTCTTTTTGTTTTAACTAGGTGACATGTATTTTAAAATTACCAATTCGAGTTAGTCAATATCTAGCCAAAATATTGTAAAGAAACCCCTATAAAAATCAGACATCAACAACATAAGTGATATAGACTAAATTCATTCATAATTTAATTAATAGAATTCCATCTAAGACGATGAAGACAAGTCTTTTGCTCATGGTTGCTGTTTTGTTGATAACTTGCTCATGTTCGAGTGCTCAACCGATGTATACTGACCAGTGTTGGAATGATATGAAAAGATTTCCTGGATGTTTGGAGAACATAAAGGGAATCTTTCATTTTCCTCTTCGTGAGATCAGGAAAGAATGTTGTCTAGTCGTTATTTTCTGATACGTGTTGGCCAATCATCTTCCCGAGCATGCCTTACATACGTTTCATGATTAAGGGTATATGCCTTATCAAACCCGGATTGCATTGAAGTGTCTTGAGTATTTGCTTCGCTTGACAATTTAATATTTAACTAGATTCAGACCCGCACGTACGTGCGGAGTTGATTTCATAAACTAAGTTTGCTATAAAGTTTAAAATATATTATGTACGTGTCAAAAAAAAATTATATAAAATATGTTTGTATATAGTTTTTATTTTGAAAGTGTTAGTTTGTTTTATTTTGAAAATGTTAGTTAGTTTTAGTTTGTAAACTGTAATAAAATAATATATTTGAAAGTAATATATGACAAATCAATTTATATGTAAAAAAAATGTAAAAATAGTTTCATACACCATAGTTAAGAGTACTGCTTTTCCATAGGTATATAATTAGAGCGTATAAAATCAATAACTGAAACTAAGAGCGGTTGTTATATTCATTTTGTGAATATTAGGTTGAAATAATAGCGGTTTCACGAAGAAATTTGGATTGATGTGATGGTGGATTCAGATCAAATAAGAATCAAATTAGTGATCGATTAGATTAATTATTATTAAGGAAAAAAGATGACTAACTACACGAAGTATTGGAGAATACATGGTCACACATGCCAAGTATAATATTGTATCCTCAACTACACGAAGTATATGTATTGCATGACTACATGCATGAACTATATGACGTTATGTGGTTAACACCATAGACATATAATCCGGTACACCGGTCGAATAATTCCGACTAAGACCGACGTTGATTCCGGCGTTGACCAACATTGACCAAAAAAAATTGTATTTTAATTTTTTTTCTATGAAAAAACAAAATAATAAATTACTATATTAAATTATTTATGAATTTTCATGATTAGAAAACATTCTATTCAATATCTAAATATCTTAGGTATCTCTAATGTATTTATTCTTATAATTAATTAATTTTTTTTTAAAGCTAAAATAATAGTTAAATAAAAATAATTAATAATTATTTTCAAGATATTAATAGATTTTATCTTGATTTTAGGATATGTTTGCAAAAGGATATAGAATAAGAGGATTTTTGCAAATGCCCTTATATTATATATTGAAAATAATTATGTATCATTATATTTTATCTATTAAAAGTAAATAGTGTTAATTTTTTTGTTATTGTTTACATGTTATTAGGAGTATGTAAATTTTTTTTATACCAAAGAGTATCTAAAATTTTGTATACTCTTTACCATGCAAATTTTAAAGTAAAGAGTCATATACTCAAATCTTTTGCATATTATTTTCTAATGAAAATAGTTGAATTTGATTTTATTGATTCTTGTAGTATTTAAAATTTTAAATAATATGATGATCAGAGATTTATATATATAAAATCATTAATAATTACATATTATATATATATATATATATTTCTTGAAAATAATTATTAATAATTTTATTTAACTATTAGTTTAGCTTCAAAAATAAAAGTAACTAATTATAAGAATGAATACATTAGAGATATAGAAATAATTAGATATTGAATAGAATGTGTTTTCTAATCATGAAAGCCCATATATAATTTAATATAATAATTTATTATTTTGTTTTTTAATAGAAAATATTAAAATACAATTTTTTTTTGGTCAATGTTGGTCAACGCCGGAGTTAATGTCGGTCTTTGTCGGAATCATTCGACCGGTGTACCGGATTGTATGTCTATGGTGTTAACCACATAACGTCATATAGTTCATGCATGTGGCCATGCAATACATATACTTCGTGTAGTTGATGATACAATATTATACTTGGCATGTGTGACCATGCATTCTCTGATACTTCATGTAGCTAGCCATCTTTTTTCCTATTATTAAACCCGTGAACTATCAAACCAGAAATAACGCTAAAAATTTAGTTTTTTTGATAGAATATTGACCTAAAGTATTACTAAAGCGCTTGTGTAACGAAATTAATATTTTTTGGCCCGTCAAAAACTCCCTCCAAAAAACCAAATGAGTAATGTATGCATTTGCCTTGCTTGAATTTATAAACCGTGAGGGTAACAGGCATTTCAATAAATAATTTTTTTCTAATATATAAGATATATTTGAAGAGTCGCGGTAAGACATTATGATGGAATACTCTTAAAATATTCAAATCTACTCAAAAATTTGAAATAATCATCGTAAATTAGACATGTATCCGTTCCGAAGTTGACGCATACTCAAATTAGTGAGATTTTGAGAACTGAATATAGCTACCAAAAAAGTTTATACTGTAACTTGTTACCCAATTTTTTTACATTATAATGTTTTTTATTCTTTAAATTACACGTTCTTATTTTATACCCGTTATAATTAGTCATGATATTTGAAATAAATAAGTATATGGAGATTTTAAATATATAACAAACCCGTCCCTTCTTCTATTTTATCAAGAATAGTTTGTCAATGTATATATATATTTTTTTTTTCAAAAATAGAAATATCTATGGAAATGTTTTTGTGATACATAAAATTAAAATTAAAAACTACTATTTCATTCTTAAATGCGTAAACATCGTTTTGTTTTGTTTTGTTTGATTGACAGAATTTAAATAACACACAAATTCAATAAAAATATAGCAGATAATGTGAATTTACAATTTGTAATTAGTTTATAACCTGTATTATGAAACATTTTCATTATGGGACATACATGTCTACACCTTGTGCTATATGTTGTGTGGATGGAAAGACAAATCTACTATACAATTACATCTTATTATATTTTTAGTGGCATTTTATTGTAGTAATCTCAAATCCTATTGTAAGAAAATTATGATCCAGCGATGCCAGAATTGATCTTACAATAGTATGTATTTTTCACAAACAATTCAGACTATATATTTTGATCTTGTAGTTATAGTACATATTAAATATATGGGATTTTGAATTTATTATAATTTCCTTATGTTGTGTTTTTTTTTATATATAACTGCACTATTTTTGGCTAAAAAATATGTTGAACCATTTGGATTATTTCCTCATTCGAATACAAAGGATCCCACGTATTCAAGATTTGAAGACTAATGATTCTAATTTAATTATTTAGATATTAATTAAGGTAGTTTGCAATTTTTAAGGGACACTGATTTTATTCTATTTTTACTAATCTTTCTGTTTTTTTTTATGGTAGGTTATAACTGCACTCGATTTTATGTGTTATATCATTTAAGTTTTTTCGGCTAATACAACTAATATTAATCTGTTTGGCTCCAATTAATATTTATCTATTTGATTTCAAGGATCATACATACTCTTTTTCCTATTTGAGTGGCATTTCATTGTAATAATTTCAAACTCTATGTCTACTTATTAAAAATACTTCCTTTTTAATAGTATAGATATAATATTAATATTTGTCAAATGTATTTCTCATATATTTATGTTTTGTATATATTTGTTTAAATAAAACCACGATCTGTTTTCATATTAAAAAATCACAACGAATGAAGGCGGTTAAAGATTGTTGGCTCTAGTAAAAAATTCATCAACCAACGTCATCAAATCAGTCTGTTTCTAGAAATGCCCCCTTTCTCTTAAACTCTTTTCTACAACAATATTACATACAAAAAGAGTAAAATCATTATTATTTTTTTGACCTCGAGTAAAATCATTATTAGAAAGTAGAAACACACTAACAAAATCAGAACGACAACATAACAACAAATGGAATGATGCAAAGCAAGCTGATTTCTTTGAGAAAGAGAAGATGGAACGCACATCCGACAAGAATATTGATGTAGGTGCAGGATAAATCAAAATCTCTGAAGTTCAAAACCAATGAAATAACGTCGTTTGGTTATTCTTTCTTACCACGTTTTCTTTCTCGAAATTTAATATATACTCTGTATACGGTTTTTTTTTTTTCATTATTGAATCGACAAGGCCCGATTCATAGCCAATCCCTACAACGCGGGGTAATGCGACTTAGTGAAGTCGAACTCCGGTGGGATCGGTCGCAGAGGTGGTGCTGTAACCACTTAACTAAAGACACTTACCATACTCTGTATACGGTTATTCCGCTATATATCTAGACCTATATATGTTTTAGAAAGTAACCAGAATTATTGAACCATAAGAAAGAAGAATTTTCTCTCAATTTAATATTGTCTGTGAGATCTAAGTTTATTTGTGAAGAAAAAAAATGAGTAAATTACCTTTCAGATTCATCACTAGAAAAAAAAAACTCAATAATGTTTGACTAACAAAGAACATAACGTTTTATTCGATCGAATCATTTTCATTATTTCCATCACACGTTCAAAAGACGACAAAGAACAAGTCTCCAAGTTACAAAGTAGACGTTCATCCACAGATCTCAGACGATCCAAGACAGAGTCTTTCGGATCTCAGACCCGACCCGAGAGACACTCTCCCTGACTGAAACCTTGGGGCAGTTGTTCCGAACTGCGGTGAGCTCATAAGGCGACGTATCGGTCGCAAGCCATTGCTCAACATCGAAGCTTTGGTACGCGCACTTAGCGTGAACTCCAGCCGTCGTGACTTCCACGTAGTTAACATACCAGCCGTGGTGGTCACCGGAGCCGTCAGAGGTAAGATTCAACGAACAGATTGGGCTCGGAAGACACGGTGCTTTGCCACTGAAAATGTCGAGATTACCCCTCTCGTAGTAGTTGTAACCTGGTCCCATTAAACCACCCCATGCCTCTAGGTTTCTGATCCCGATGTAGTCTCCGTATTTGTCGTAGATTCTAGCGCTTATGATCGAATCTGTACCGGCTTTGAAGGTTGATCCGGTTCTGAGGTAGAATGTGTAGACACAATCTGCTTCATCCTCCTGTTGAAAATCAAGAAACATAAGTTTGTAGCCCCCTAGTTTAGTTTAAAGTTATACTAATGTTGTGTCCAAATCTGGTAATGTGTGTGTCTGCTAAGTATAGACGAAAGTAGTATTTATGATGAGGATGAGATTTGGGGAACTTACAGCGAATGCGACGGCGGAGATGGTGGCGGCAACTAGGAGGAGTGAGAGGAAGAGGACGTCACGGCGAGGCATATTGGTGATGTGAAATGGAAGAAAGAGAGATCTAGTCTTATGGAAATATTAATAGATTTGTTGCAAAATGTTAAAATATAGTAATAGACTTTAGATTTCAATGAGGAGTAATTATCCTCTGCCTTTCGGATCAGCTTGTGAAGATGACGTGGTAGTGTTTAGTCCGTTGGAATCAAAGAAAAATATGATTTCAGCACGTCGTTTACTCGGCGTACAGGTCGGCATGGGGTGTCAGATTCCGAAATATTGCATTTTTAGTGTGATACACATGCGCACCTTCATTTTTCGCCAAACATAAAAGTTCAAATTAAAGGAGTATCAAAGCTTTAGCGGATTAAAAAAAAAAGTATGTAAATAGTTACCAATCACAACTATAGTTTCTAGATTTCGAAGTATATGTATAATGTAAGTTGTAACGCACCCAAGACAAAACATGCTTCACGTGGATTGAGGTCGATTGGGGAAGAATTATAGACAGACGTTAATCTTCTTTTTTTTTTTTTTTTTTTTTTTT
>NC_025693.1:32468191-32482507 GCF_000633955.1 Camelina sativa
TTTATGCTGTTTAAATTCGATTATGTAAAAATCGGAGACCATATGATCAAGTCATGGAGATAAGCTTTTCTTGATATTTTTCTTTTCCATGTACAGCTGTTTTTTTCTTCGAAAAAGAAAAGAAATAAATTTTGGATAGTATTGTCACAGAAACAGCAACAAGGACCACACCATAATTTTGAATGGCCGGTTGCTGCGGATTGATATTCTGAAACTTTTATTACATTCATGTCCGATCCATCCAATAATCATTAAATGATACCTTCCTAAGAAATTAGAAACTTGCAAGAGAATTGTAGGAGACTGGAGAAATATCACACCAAATTAAACAAATGTTTTTTAGTTCTACCTCAAAAGTTTGAAAACTTCTAAACATACAAAATATGATAAAACCCTTTCATAATGAAATTTGTGTTGTTTTAAAATAAATATATATATATATATATATATATATTATTAGGTTGTAATTTCGAAAACTAAAAAGAGAATTTGTGGCATCTTTTTAGCTTGATGGTAGGAAAATTCTCAAAAGTACTATAATATTTTATTTCAAGTAAAAACAAAATTATAAGAATTCTAAAATTACGCACATCCTGAGTTTATGAAGGGGTCTTAAAAATTATGGATGAGGGTCTAAATGATTAATAAACTCTTAGGAAACATTTTCAGATCGAATTACGCTATAAATTTGTTTTGCTGTTAGAATAAAAGAAAAAATTGTTTTATGGTATGGTATTTTAATCAGGGTATTTCTCGTAAGTCGTAACATTAATAGAATAATTAATTGAAATGGTGGTATTTGTTGGCAAATTTAAAGACAGAAATATCTGCAAAAATTTGCGAATTTTTACTCATATATATGCTTTATATATGGATACATTTTATATGCATACGTTAGTTCTAAAAACGATATCTGGTAAAGAAAGACTAATAACGTCTTCGTTGATCATCAAACTATATTATTTGATTTTTGTAATGTGGTTTTGAAAAATAACAGAAGAATGAAAAGTAAGGTGAGCTGGCTAACCCTAAATAGCAAAATCCTCTCCAAACCAACCAAAAGTTTGAGTCATGCAACAACAACCACTTACTTTTCCCATGCAAACCCTAATTTTCGCATCCTCTCTTAATTCTCTCTCTTTCGTCTTCCCTCTAGACCAATCTCCACCGCACATCTCGTAACTCCCACCTTTCTCCAATGGAGGGGCCACGGCTTCCTCCTTCCGCCACCGCCCCTGAATCCGATGATGACAAACCCGATGATCCTCCTTCCGTCTGGCACCGTCCAACCTCCAGCCTCCCTTCAATGCCCTCTCAAGATCCTCCATCACACCATTGGCGTAATAATTCTCTTAATCTCTCTCCATTACCAACCACAACTCTTTCGTCTCTTCCTCCTCCGGATACAATCCCTGAGCTAGAGACGTACGTTGTCAGAGTCCCGAGAGATCAAGTCTATTGGACCCCTCCTCCGGAACACGCAAAATACGTTGAAAAACGCCGCAAGAACCCGGAGAAAAACAAAAAAAAAGGGTGCTCTAAACGTCTTATGTGGTTCTTCATCATCTTGGTCGTTTTCGGATTCATCCTCGGTGCAATCACTATCATTCTACATTTCGCATTTAACCCCACTCTTCCTCTTTTTGCGGTCGAGAGATTAACTGCAAAACCTAGTAATTTCGAGGTCATGTTGAGAGCCGAGAATCCAACGTCTAACATGGGGGTACGCTATGTGATGAAAAAGAACGGGGTCGTTTCCCTAACGTACAAGAACAAGAGGCTGGGAAGCGGGAAATTTCCGGGGTTGTCCCAGGCCGCATCTGGATCCGACAAGGTCAATGTGAAGCTTGATGGGTCGACCAAGAACGCAGCTGTACAACCTCGTGGCTCGAAACAACCATTGGTTATGATACTGACGATGGAGCTGAAGGCTGAGTATGAAGCAGGGCCGGTCAAACGGAACAAGGACGTGGCGGTGACTTGTGATGTTAAGGTTAAGGGATTATTAGATGGGAAGAAGGTTGAGATTGTGTCGGAGAATTGTGAGAGTGAGTTCAAGAACTGACATTGGTTCTATATATATATATCTATATAACATGATTGTGTCGTTAGAGTTACAATGTGCGTACTTAATTTATACTTTCTATGTAATGTTCAATTGTTCATTTTTTTTTGCTAATGTCTTTATTTTTACTCTATTATTGTTGAGCGACTAAAGAAAACGAGAACAAGAAGAGAACACAATAGACAGANCTGTACAACCTCGTGGCTCGAAACAACCATTGGTTATGATACTGACGATGGAGCTGAAGGCTGAGTATGAAGCAGGGCCGGTCAAACGGAACAAGGACGTGGCGGTGACTTGTGATGTTAAGGTTAAGGGATTATTAGATGGGAAGAAGGTTGAGATTGTGTCGGAGAATTGTGAGAGTGAGTTCAAGAACTGACATTGGTTCTATATATATATATCTATATAACATGATTGTGTCGTTAGAGTTACAATGTGCGTACTTAATTTATACTTTCTATGTAATGTTCAATTGTTCATTTTTTTTTGCTAATGTCTTTATTTTTACTCTATTATTGTTGAGCGACTAAAGAAAACGAGAACAAGAAGAGAACACAATAGACAGATCGTTTTTTTTTTTTTTTTTTGTGGAATGTACCCTTGTTTTGGAGATAACATATAAATTTAGGCTGTTTACCCCAGATGGTCAATCAAAACTGCTTCTCATATTTAGAACTCAGAAGGAAGAAAGAAGAACTTCTCTTCCTTTACTTGGGCTCATCTATATAGTTGGGCCTCAATGTAAAGGTAAAACTTCAACTTATGAAACTTTTCAGATACCAAGTGTTACATCCAAAAAGTTGATGGGATGATTCTCAGTGCTATTGGTTTTTACTCTTTTCTGGTATAAGAGAATATAGTTGAGCTAAGTTGGTGTTATTTTTTAGTCTTATAAAGAAAAATAATGTCCAACCAAGTCGGCCAAAGGGAGGTAAGTCTTGTCACCTGGATTTGAGTAGTACTGGTCATATTAGCTTTCTGGTCACGAGGTTCAGGTATTCTAACATGGATTTTTATTTTTTACGCATATTAGCTTTCTAGTACACTATAAATTATTTTTAGGGCATGCGTAAAAAAAAAAAAAATTAATGTGAATTTAACATATTGTAATTGTTTAAAAGAAGACAAACAAAAATGGTAAAAGAAAAAAAAATTCGAAAAAAAATATATACAAATGATATTTCTAACAATTTCTCCAGATAGCCAAAATGAAAGGTCCTTGGAGTTTTGAATTTCACCGCATATTTCAAAATGCAATGATTTTTTCTATTTTTTGTGAGCTAGTATTTATTTGAATATACTTGATTTTTAATTTAATTAAATAATAAAATGTATAAAGAATCAATTAATTTAGCCACTACACTATCTACCAAGAAAAGGTTGAGTAGTCATTTTCATGAAACCAAAGTGGCGAGACAATAATTGTGTATAAAGATATTCCACTAGAAAGTGAAACAAATATGTCCAATTATTTATTTAGGGCACACATTCTTAATTATGATAACATTATTGTTACCTTTTTAATTAATTACATATATTTCGAAGAAGATAAAATGATGAATTGAATAGATCTGTCTCGACAGTCCTATGAATTTTTCATTTTGGAGTAATAGTCGGAAAACAGTTTATACAAATAAGTGAAAATATTTAGAATATCAATAATATATATTTTATGTCAATAATATTGAAAATATCAATAATATTAAGAGTATCAATATTAGAGCATAGTTCCTTGTTTTAATTTGTCTCTTTTCTATAATTTGTCTCGGTATCTCCATTGGGGGATTTAAGGGGATTTAGGGAGGACTCTTATGATAAATGAGATAAAAAATAAATCAAATTGAATTAAAAAACAAGAGGCAACTCTTATTTAGTACACTTAAGATGCAACTCTTATTCTTATTTCATAAACAATACATTATATATTGATTAAAAATTCTAAACAGTACATAAGAGTCTCAAATTTAAAACTCACCATTGGACTTGTCCTTAGAGCATAGTTCCTTTCCTTGCAAACTGTATATATATAATTCTTTTGATCAATCAATCTCATCAATCAAAGGTGAATAGAACGGTACTTTTTAGCTTATAAAACCCAATGATTTTAAAAAATAAAATACAAACCTTTCTTTATCATCATATAATTCGACATGGTATGTTGGTTGGAATGCACGCCTAAGCCTCTTGTTTGTGTGTTTCTCTACTTTCTTTCACACCACATTACAAAGTTCCTATTAAAAAAGAAAATTTCCTTTTTTGTTACTTTTTTTTTTCTTTTGGGCAACACCTTTTTTGTTACTTTAAACTTTGTTTTATTTTGGTGTTTGATAAAAATTGACCATCCACTCTAAAGAAAGACATTTAGATTTTGCAGGAAATAATATATGTTTGTAAAAAATTCCACCTTTCAGACGTGTCAGGAGAAGATGATTATTCAAGTAAAGGGAGTGGTGATCAATGTTTTGCTCCCTATAATTTGGGCATCTGAGTCACATGCATCCACATGTTACCAAACAGTTTGGAACATCCCATAGAGGCACAGATCATTTTTTTTTCTTTTACTACGAGTACATACATTTTCAGATTATTTTGTCGACAATAGTTTAGGTTATTTTCACATAATAATAAATTTTCCCAAAAGTATATAACTCGTTAATTTTGGATATCTATGTTCTTTGCGTAACAAAAATGACGTTTTTATTGTATAAAAAAAATAGCGATAGCATTTAAACAAGAAAATGACACTTACTGAAAAATAAAATAAAATTCTAAAAGATTATGTGAGTTAAATAAGAAAATAATCTCTTGCATGATTTGTGCCTTTGTGGATTAAACAAATAATTCTTTGGTCAGCGGATTTGCAGGTAACTCAATTACTTGACTCTTATATTCTATGACTGTAACTTTTTTTTTTTTTTGGGACAACAAGATGCTTTCATTCAATAAATCAAAGCAAATACAAAGGGAGAGATTCAAAGATCTCAAAGTTTAGACTGAAACAAAGGTTACAAAGAAGGGCATTCCCTAATGCCACAAAATAGTAGATAGATAAAATCAAGCTAGAGTCCATGAGAGCTATGAAACAGTCACTAAGGAGCGGCTTGAAACATGTGAGATCACGGTAGTTCGATTAATCATCCTCGAGAAACTCGGCGGATGACAAGATAGTCACGGTCGATAGACAAAGTGACGTTAAGAGCAAATCCATAGCCAGTACACTCACCGGAGCGAGGGGCACTACCAAGAGCACCACATTGGCAAGAATTCGGTAGACCAAGGTTTGGTGGTCAAGGGTAGAGTGCTTTAACATCCAAAGCGGAGGGTCATGAGCAAACTGGTGACACCAGGCATAACTTCGATAATAAACAATCCGAGTGGTGAAGATGGTGCTGAAGAAAATTTGCTTGAAATCGTCGGATGCAAGAGTGGAATAACATGGCATAAGACCATAAGAATTCAAGGTTTTAACATCAGACCATACAAGTGGGACAAGATCCAAGACTAGCCAAGGATTAGGCTTGGTATGGTGGGTTGATAATAACACCCAAATGGTGCGGGTGAAGGGATGATGTTGAGAACTAGAAACGCTAGTTAGCATAGGAATAAGCGGGTTGTGGTTCTTCCAGTTAACAAACGAAATCACGACTTGAGCAGAGGCCAGGGATCTCCCATATTCTATGTTACTACTAATCATTCTAGTTAAATGGATTCTCAGATGCAGTCTTCGGACATTGAGTTCAACCAAAGAAACTAAGAAATGATTAATAGTTATCATAGGGATAGAAAGAGTAGACCTGGGGTATTGGAAGATGGGTAAGACTATTTGGGATTGTTGCAATCCGAATGCAAGTCCTGAGCTCATCCGCAGAGATCCAAAGGACTTTGGGAATGGCCAGGGGAGTTGCCATGGGTCTACCAAGCTCGTACTGTGATAGATCTTAGATACGGGAGTCCACAGGCGGAGGTAAGTCGCATCTCGGGAAGATTCCTTGCCAACCATCAACTCGGAAGCCGTGGAGGGAAAGGGAGCTTCAGGGGCGAAACACGATCCGGATCGGGAAAGATAGAGACACAGGGACTGTTGGGCCGTCGACGGTAAGGCTGGGCAAGATTAGGTGAGGATGGGGTTCGCCGAAACCCAGATCTTGCTGTAGCGGTACAAAGACAAACCTTCGTCTAGATCTAGGGTGGTTGAAGAGGTTTGGTCGGGACACAAAAGGACAGAACAAAAGGGGAAAAAAGAAAGCAGAGAGAACCTAAGGGGATAGAAGAGGTAGAAAACGAGCGTAGGGATAGAGAGATCCCGACGCCGGCGAGCCAGAGCTCTACCGGCGTCGGAAGGAGATGAAAAGAGAGGCGCTTCGGTTATCGTGCCTGAGAGAGAAAATTAGGATGAACTCTTAGATGGATAATGATAGCAGAAGAATTCACATTCTATGACTGTAACTTTAACTCTTATATTTTTCTTAAGAAAATTATATATTGTTCTAACTTCAAACCACATAGCATCCGAAATTATTAACTGCTAACAATGGGCTGTAAGATATATAACTTTCGGCTAAATAAAATAGGACAGTATTTAAGAACATCAAAACTAATTACCTTTGATAATTTTGTTTTATGTTATGTCGACTCTGATTGTCTGTCTACACACTTATAATTTCTCCAAGAAAATTAACCGCTCGGTTTCTAATCAAGTATGGCAACACCAAGCGTTGGTCCAGTCAATGGAGTATTGTAATTTGATTACATTAGTCACATGATTGTACGACATTTACTTTTTCTTTATAATCCACCACGTTTAGTTTATACATATATTCAGATTTTCAATTCTCATATATAATAGGGGTTCGTAATCATCGTCATGAATCTATAATCCATTAAACCAGAACCCAATATTATCTAATAAAATTATAATTACATGTTTGGAACAACTTATATATGTCTCCAATCGTTTGCTTTAATTTGGCATTTTTGATTTTAAACGATTGAAACGGTGAACATATGATTTCACCAATCAAAAGAAATGTATATATTATATTCTCATGTTTCACGCTAAAAAAAATAAAAATATATCAGAGTAAAATAGTTTCTAAAGAAAGAGTAGAATAAAGTATCTACTCCAAAATTCACTATTTCGTCTTATTACTCTCACTGTTTGACAAAAAAAAAAAAAAAAANTTACTCTCACTTATTTTATTCTCCCACCAATCATGTCCATAATAAGGATAAATAAATATATGTATCCTACTCGTTTGTGTTGTGCTATGCTATCGAAATTAAATATGACCATCTAAATTTACATCCATATGTTGTATTTTTTTTTCCTGTAAAGGTTTTAATATAGTGAAAATATACCAGTTTGACACAAATTTGGCAATTAATTGTTAGACTAACACTCTATCCTATCCAATAACTAGAATGACACAAATTTTAGGTAAAAAGACTAAAAACCCAGAATTTTGTTTTTTTATTTTTTTTTTGGAAAAAAACGAAAAACCAAAAAATATAATAGTATTTGATATTTTGATTTAAAAATATGATTAACGAAAAATAAAAATGTTTAAAAATATGATGTTTATATTTTTAATATAATTTATAAAAATAAAATATGATTTAAAATATAATTTATAAAAAAATGTTCAAAATTTTGTTTATAAAAATATTATGTATAAAGATATGATTTAAAAATATGAAGTTTAAGATGATATAGTTTAAATAAGTTTTATAAAAAATATAATGCATGAAATTATAACTAAAAATAATGTATATAAAAATATTAAAATAATTTTATGAAAATATAATATAAATATATAAAAATAGGATTTAAAAATATGATGTTAAATTTTTAATATGATTTATGAAAATAAAAATGTATAAAATATGCTTTAAATATATGAGTTTAAAAGTATCATTCATAATATGATTTATAAAAACTATAATTAATAAAAATATGACTGAAAAAAATATAACTTAAAATAAATCTGTTGTCAATATATTTACATTTTACAGCTAATAAATCTGTTATCAAACACCAGATTTTTGGAAGCAAACAAAAAAACTGTCATAACTTAAACAAATCTGCCATAACATATGATATTCATATAGGTCATTTTAGTAATATTTTTAAAATGTTATAAATCTGTTATCAAACGACAGATTTTGTTTAAATTTAAAAATCTGTCGTAACTTAAAACAAATCTGTTATCACTAGAGGTCAACCTAGTAATTATTTATCTGTGAAAAAATCTGTCATGTTACGATAAATTTTTAAACAAGAAAATAAATCTGAAATAACTGTGGAAAATAAATCTGCCAGATATTATATCAAATCTATCATATAATGTGAAAGTCTGTGGTGTCTTTATAAATAAGTCTGTCGTAAAAAATAAATCTGTCATCAATTATAAATCTATCATAACTGTAATTAAAAAATCTGTCATCCAAAATAAGTCTGTCATACAAAAGTTAAACCGGTTGTGCAAAAACAATTCTGTCATACACAAACTAATCTGTCACAACTAGTCTGGCAGACTTTTGAAAATAATTTGATTTTTTTAAAAAAATTCTGGAAGGATAAATTTGACTTTATTTTTTTTCCTAACAAAATAAACAAGGGTATTTTAGGCAAAAAATAACTTATCTAACCCTTATATTTTATAAGTTATTTTAGTAATTAACCTCCTAATTTGGGTCAATCTAGTTTTCTCCTTTTAATATATTGTATTGTTATTTGTTAAAAGAATGTCATATTAGACTACTATTGTAACATAATGGGCGTAAACGTACACAAATTCTTTAGCTATGGCTGGTATTTCAATTCAATAATCCTCTATAAAACAATAATCAAAAATTTACTGTATATATATATATAGTAACATTAACAATGAATGTAGACCATATAAATAAGGCTCTATATTTATGAGATCTCTTTAGTGTCCCGGCTGCTCTCATTTACGTGCTCCACGACCAAATTTAGTCCGTGGATTTCAAATTTTCAACATATGTGTAGGATTCCATTCGAAGATAATGATTAGGATCTTAACTTCTCCACTAATGAAACCTAAAAAATATTTTAATGTTTCACTATAGTTAACTGTACTTATTAAGAATATAAATAATTCATTGAAGCCCCGCCCATCATATGTCATGTTGTCAGTATGATTCTATCTCATATAGTGATCATGCATGCCAAAATGTTGATACCGTCTTACCATCTAATTAATTTTTGACCAAATTTGTTGATCAAAAACAATAGTTTTTATAAACTCATGCTCATATAGTTTATGAGATTGTACTCAACCTGATCAATCACATAGACTATCAATTCTTTTTTGCGTCAGAATTCGAATAGAAAAGCAGAATTTATGAACAACCCTTATTAGAAAAGCAAAAGAGGTGATGACAGCTAAAAAACACTAAAACTAAGCGACTGAATATGAAATAAGTATGAAATGTTGGGGGCATACCGAGATTTAGAACTTAAGAGTTTGGGTGCATAGTGTGAGTTCTTCCAGCAAAATCCTCTAAATTTGCCTTAAGGAGATAATTGATATAGTAATTTATCGGTGCCACATGACCACGAACACCTCTTCTAATATAATAATCATTGGACCAAATAAATGCAAAATAGATGTTTATACAGTATATACATCGTAATTTTTAATGTTTTATCTTAACATAGGACTACACAAGCATGTCTGCGTAAAATAAGATATATAATGTTCGGCATCATACGCGAAACTAAAGATAGTTTCATTTTCTTAAAGTATCTAAAAAATGGTTTTGGTAATTATGAGTAAAAGATATAAAAAGATATAATGTATTGTAAAAGTAAAAGATATAATGTAATACGGATGGTTTATTATACACTTCTGAATTAATTTATAGATGATCTAAATTATTATCTTTGTTTTAAAATGATGCACTTAGATAAACTAAGGGTTTGAATGGTTGAAACGGTTGGGATGATTACCTCATTTTATAAATTTAACTATTAATTATTTATTTTTGAATAAAATCATCTTTTATATCAGTTAATATATAGCTTAGTGTATTTTGTCCGCAACATTCATTCAAAAACTAATACTATCTTTGTTTTTGTAATGTTTACTGTTTAGTATTAGATTGGATCGAGCGTATGGGTATACTTTTCTCCAAAAGACTGTAAAAGTTTATTATATAACATGAGTAACAGTATTAGATAAAGATTACTTACTATCAATACATATCAAACATGTTTCGGACTTCGGAGAAGTAATACAACGTACATATTTCCCCATAAGATTATAAATTTACGATTTGAACATCATGCATTGATAGCAACAAAGGACTAGTAGTCTCAAAACCAAGGTTGTAAAAGAAAGGAACAAGAACCCCTCTATATTTGTCTTCTTGTTATCTTAAAAAAAAAAAAAATCATTCTCGTTCTCATGATACGTTAGAATCTTAATAATTAATACATAGTAAACAAAAAAAAAAGATTCTCCTGTACTTGGAGTAAACTCTTCATGACCCACATCTTAACTGTTTCCATTCCACCAAACGTTCTAAAAATACCATAACCTATTAAACCAAAAGAATAAGAAACAAGTTATTAATAAAAAAGATCCACATTATACCAAATACTTTTTACCAAATGTTGTTTAGAGTCTAGAGTAAGAAAACTGACCTCATCTGGCTCTTGCAAAGAATAAGAAGCGTTAGTTTCCTTTGCGTATTTGGATACAAGAATTCCAAGGCCTTGTCTTTTATCTCTCAGTATCTGTTACAATGTTAATTATGGAATCATTAATTTAAACTATTTATATATATGAATTGTAACGAGATATTATGAATATAAATAAGAATATATACATACCTTAAAGGCATCTTCGTCGGTACGATCATCTCCAATATATATAGGAAAAACATCGGTACAATTATCATAACCTACACATGATAAATGTTAATTTCGATTAGTGAAAAATCATTAGACGTTTAAACTTTAAAACCACTATATAGTCCACCATTTCATGATATGGTTAATAAATTAATAAGTAGGCATGAGTAAAGTTTTACCGAGTGATTCTAACAAAAACTCGAGTGCTTTGCCTTTATCCCACTTAATGATTGGACGAATCTCCAAGACCTGAAATTATATCAGACCAAAAAAGTAAATAATCATGATGAAAAACAAAATCTTAGTTGAGATATTAACTACTTAAAATTATTTATTTTTTCCACAAAAATATTACTTTTCTTCCTTGGGTAAGCATGAGCTTGGGGTAGTTCTTTAACACTGATCGAACTTGATGGGCCAAGTCACTCCATTTCTGTTAATTTATGTATTAGTTGCTTAATTATTTTAAATTAATAATATTACTATGCAACTAATCTAATAGAAGCAAATGATCCATACATTTTCTTCTACGCATCGAAAGTGAACTGACGCACAAAATTTGTTGTTCTCAACTTTGGCTCCTGTAACTGATTTAGTTTTATCGACTAGTTTTTCATAGACCTGAAAACATAAGGAAAACAAAAATTTAACAAACATAGCTATATATATATATATATAAATTTAATTAACATACCATATATAATTGATTAATGGGTATAATATAATGTGATTACCTCGTTAATCACCGGAAGGAACTCAGTAGCGGGTTGACAAAGAAGAGATTGATTTCCCTGGATTTTGTTTTGAGAAATGAGAAAAAAAAAAACAAATATATATATATATATATATATAGAAAAATTATAATCTATAGTTTTATTTATGAATTTATACCTTCTTGTACTTAGATCCTTGCTCTGGTCCTTTGATGTCCATGCCATGACTTCCAGCATAGTATAACTCAGTTAATTTCACAAAACTAGAAACCTAATACATAACCAAATAAAATAAATAAAATTCAATAAATGTGTTTTTTTTTTTAATCAAATTATTAAAGTGGAATTAAAAAATGTATGGTACCTTCTCTCTGCATCTCCCACTAACTATGGCTGTTGGAAAACACTCTGCAAGTTTCCTCACAGTATTTCGCATCTGGAAAAAATAATTTAATCACAAAGATTATTTAATAAAGGCTAATTGCACTAATGACCCTGAACATTTCTTAAATTAGGTTAATGATTATAGATTTTTAATTTCTTTTTTAAACACCAAGGTTGGTGATATTATATATTTTTCTAAATAACATGACACCTTTTTTTTTTTTGAACACACAACATGACACCTTGTAATTATATATTATACACATATCTATATGACTACTATATGTGTACGAATGTATCATAATCGTTTGCTTAATTAACTCTAACGATATGGTAAAATATATAAAAAGAAAAAAAAATCACAATATGATTTATCTACCTAGCTAACCAAGAAAATATGTTAAAAACAAAAAAAAAAAGCTCCACAAATTACCTTCTTGGATATGAAAGCTCGATCGGGATCATCAACAATGGGAGAGAGAGTACCATCATAATCAAGAAACATAACGATTTGCTTCCCTTCAGATTCAAGAAGTATTTCTTCGAACATCTTCAAAGCTGATGGATGTTCCTTCTGCAAATTTGTAATTCTCTCGTTTAATATAATATAACAAAGAGAAGAAGACAAAAAAAAAAACAGAGGAAGTAAGAAGACATTACAATCCAACAAGCTTGGCTGTTGAAGGATTTGGGACGAGTAGGAGAACAAGCTCTCATAGAATCAACCCATGATCTTATCAGTCCTCCTCCTCCTTCCTCGTTGATCTGAAAATCTTGAAGAACTTTTGTCCCCGGTGACGTATCTCCCTCGTCTCCTCCGACATATAAGACCTCCGAGTTTGAGATGATCTTTGTCTCCAACATTGTAGTAATATTCTCTTCAACGAATCTAACTGAGAAGATAAGATTAAAACAGAAAGAATAACAGATCAGTAACATGTATATATTCGTGAATGTTTTTATATTAAACGTAGACGTACATATCAATTTGTTAGTGACCATTGCAAGAAACAAAAAAAAAAAAATTACCCATTTTAGGATATGAATCAAAACTTGAAATGAAGTTATAATTTTTATGGAAATGAGACTGAATGTGGTTGTTGTTAGCTAAGGGTATGGACCCATTTTATAGTTGCAAGAAAGTTTGAAAAACAAAAATAAAAGAAAGTTTTAAAAACAAAGGAAAATGAGATATTGTATATGTCCGAGTCGAAACCATTTGAGTGCGAGTTCCACTATACTCTCCACGTGTAGTTTGTGAGTCACAAAGGTGACTTCCTTGTTGGCTATGCTTTGGATATCTTTTGGTTATTTGGCGTTGGAGCGTTCCTGTCAAGTGCCACGTGGTCCCCTCCAATTTGATCATGCTGACAAAAGAATATATATAGATATTTTTTTGGAAATTAATCAAATAACTTTTTGTTTATTTGTTCTCTTGTTTGGTCCACTGGTCCGTATTCTAACCTCTTGTAAGAAAGTGAAGTCGAACTTTACTGCCAGCGAGAAGATTTTAACAGCCAATGATATATCGTCTACGACGGATTAATTAATGGACTGAACCATAGCAATCCATGCAACACATGACATGAGTTGGTACAAACCATTTTTACGAGTTAATAATATCTTCATTTTGTTTACATAATACAATATATCAACACTTGGGATATATACACGGATCAACCTTTGTTTATCCGATATATATATAATATTGTCACCATATAATATAACATGCAATTTTTTATATATTAATACAACGAGATCGCCAAATTAAAATCGAACACGTTTTTGTTCTTATTAGGTTTCACTGCTGTTACAGTTTAGTAAGCGCCACATGGTAAAGTAGTTAACAACTATCTAGTGTCCAGTCAACGTCTGTGTTGTACCCACGATCTGCCATCTCGGGCAATAGGCAAGAGGGTCTAGGCCGGACTCATCTACTGGGCCAGGAGCGAATTAGCGATCGGCCCATCAGGCCCGAAGAAAGGAAGAGAGCGCGGAGATGCTTCGTGCTGGTCAGCTCGCAGCTCGGTCCCGGTCAAAGATTCATGCATTCAAGAGGATTAATTAGACCGCGCAAATCGCGTCTTATTAATGGTGCATTAATTTAGTAATAAATTGGTCGGTATAAATATGTAAGGGGGGTGTCAGTTGTAAGGGATCGAATATTTTTTCCAGCAATAGCAATACAAGTTCAAATTCTCAAATTCTCTCAATTCAGTTCGGAGCTGTTTTACGGCGATAAGCTCCTCCACAATTTAAATCACTTCGGA
>NC_025693.1:32483876-32484666 GCF_000633955.1 Camelina sativa
ACCTCGCAGGTGGCAGCAACAGATGCCACTCCGGGAGATTCGTTCCCACCTCAGACCAATACGCAAGCAGCGCCGCCGCTGGTTGGTGGTGGCCACACTCCGCTGCAGCCCGGCGTCGTCCGATCTTCCGAGGCTACAGTCCGCCTTCCTCTCCCCGTGGACGGAAACATTTCGACTTTGGGGTATGCTACCAATCCCGAGATCTTCCGCATGCAGAGCGAGATCCGGACATGCGGTCTGTGATGCACAGTGCAACCACTACTGCTCCAGACATATTTCGAGTGATAGAGGAGTCGAGGCGAACTCCTTTTTCCGATCAAATAGCCCGGGTCCGCATCAAGGATACTGGCAAAATTAAGTTCTCGAGCTACGAAGGAAAAGGAGATCCGACCAATCATCTCAAGACTTTCCTGCTGACAGCTAGTCGGGTGGACCTCGAGCCCCACGAAGCAGACGCTGGGTACTGCAAGCTGTTCGCAGAAACATTTAATGGACCGGTACTGCTTTGGTTCGCATCTTTAGCAGCTGGCTCCATAACAAACTTTACCGAGCTGTCGACCTCGTTCGTCAAGCAGTATTCTAGCCTAATCGAAACTGCGGTGACGGACGCTCAGCTTTGGAACTTAAGCCAAAAGGCTGGAGAATCTCTCCGGTCTTACATAACAAAGTTCAAGGAGATCCAGGTCAAGATTCCCGGACTCTCGGACTCCACAGCCCTGGCCGCGCTTAAGAACGGCCTCTGGCACGAATCTCGCTTCCGCGAAGAGCTGTCCGTGAATCGGTTCCCAAC
>NC_025693.1:32485159-32487297 GCF_000633955.1 Camelina sativa
CGGGTGGACCTCGAGCCCCACGAAGCAGACGCTGGGTACTGCAAGCTGTTCGCAGAAACATTTAATGGACCGGTACTGCTTTGGTTCGCATCTTTAGCAGCTGGCTCCATAACAAACTTTACCGAGCTGTCGACCTCGTTCGTCAAGCAGTATTCTAGCCTAATCGAAACTGCGGTGACGGACGCTCAGCTTTGGAACTTAAGCCAAAAGGCCGGAGAATCTCTCCGGTCGTACATAACAAAGTTCAAAGAGATCCAGGTCAAGATTCCCGGACTCTCGGACTCCACAGCCCTGGCCGCGCTTAAGAACGGCCTCTGGCACGAATCTCGCTTCCGCGAAGAGCTGTCCGTGAATCGGTTCCCAACCATTCAGGACGCATTACACCGGGCTTCGAACTGGATTATCGCGGAGGAAGACAAAATCGCCGCCGCACAAAAACAAAACGCTCCGCCGACAGGAAAACCACGGTTTGAAGCGCCCGCCAAAAAGACTCCGCCTACAACTCCGAAGTCCGGGCCGAGCACGTTCGCAGTCACTCAATCTCCAAAAAAGAATTCTCCAAATAATTCACCATCCAAACCTCCATTTTCACCGCGCTCCAAGAGTGGGGTACTCCCAAGTAACAAGTGGGTCCGGGATGAGGACACGTACTGCAAGCTCCACAAAACCAACAGTCATTCTACTCGTGACTGTAAGAAGCTGATGCACCTCCTCGCAGAAAAATATGTGGCGGGAGAAATGCCAAACGTCACAATCGAGGAATTGGAGCAAAAAACGATTCCCGAAGTGGATGAGGATGCTCCACCTTCAAAGAAACCGAAGCAGTCTGATGGAAATGAAGCTCCCAAGAAAAGGATCGACGTGATAATGGGAGGATCGCGTCTATTTCGGAACTCCATCACTGCGATCAAAGACCATCAGCGGAAGCTCACTGGTCCCCAGCCGAAGCGAGCTAAGGTAATAGCAAGTGATCTACCTGAAATTTCTTTGTCCGAGAAGGAAACTGAGGGTTTGGACACTCCGCACGATGACGCGCTCATCATCTCGCTTGACGTGACGAATCACGAAGTCTGCCGAATCCTAATTGACACTGGGAGTTCGGTAGACTTGATATTCCTTGAGACGCTCACCAGAATGGGTATCGGGAAAGAGCACATCGTCGGACCGCCCTCACCTTTGGTCTCGTTCACTAGCGAAACGTCAATGTCTTTGGGCACAATCACATTACTGGTGTCCACTCAAGGAGTGGTTAAAATGGTGGAGTCCACGGTTTTCGACCGGCCTGCGGCCTATAATGTTATTTTGGGGACTCCCTAGCTCTATCAGATGAAGGCAGTGGCCTCGACGTACCATCAGTGCGTCAAATTTCCGACCCCGCAAGGAGTCCGGGAGGTTCTAGGAAGTCAAAGGACGGCAAGGAGCTGTTACCTCGCAAGTCACAAGCTCCTGATCCAATAGCAACCACAGCTCGAGGTCTCCAAGAATCTAGTTCGGAAGCAGCTAAAAGGTGACCTCACTGAGTCCATTTTCATCAATGATAAGTTTCTGGTAACCTTCCTAAAAGAAAGAATGGCCACCTTCGCGCGGTCCGTAGACGAGATGCCCGGCATCAGTCCGGAAGTTATCTCTCACAAGCTGAATGCGGATCCTACGTTCCGACCTGTGAAGCAGAAGCGAAGGAAGTTGGGCCCTGAACGAGCTGAAATCGTTAATAAAGAGGTCGAACGTTTGCTGAAGGCGGGACAGATATGCGAAGTGAAATACCCTAAGTGGCTCGCAAACACAGTGGTAGTCAAAAAGAAGAATGGAAAGTTACGAGTCTGCGTCGATTTTACCGACCTGAATAAGGCGTGCCCCAAAGACAGCTTTCCACTTCCGCATATTGACCGCCTAGTTGAGTCCACTTCGGGTCACGAGCTGATGTCTTTTATGGATGCTTTCTCTGGCTACAACCAAATCCTAATGAACCCGGATGACCAGGAGAAGACTGCATTCATTACGGACCGCGGGATTTTCTGCTACAAAGTGATGCCTTTTGGGTTAAAGAATGCGGGAGCAACTTACCAGAGATTGGTGAATAGAATGTTCGAGCATCAGCTCGGGAAGACCATGGAAGTCTACATCGACGACATGCTTGT